>NC_058087.1:0-171227 GCF_014858855.1 Bufo gargarizans
AGTGAACGTGTGTGTGTAGAAGCGTATCGCTGTGTGTAAGTCATAGTGAACGTGTGTATGTAGAAGCGTATCGCTGTGTGTAAGTCATAGTGAACGTGTGTGTATGTAGAAGCGTATCGCTGTGTGTAAGTCATAGTGAATGTGTGTATGTACAGCGTATCGCTGTGTGTAAGTCATAGTGAACGTGTGTGTATGTAGAAGCGTATCGCTGTGTGTAAGTCATAGTGAACGTGTGTGTGTAGAAGCGTATCGCTGTGTGTAAGTCATAGTGAACGTGTGTATGTAGAAGCGTATCGCTGTGTGTAAATCATAGTGAACGTGTGTGTATGTACAGCGTATCACTGTGTGTAAGTCATAGTGAACATGTGTGTAACATGATATTTAGATGTAGTATGTTTTGTGTTTTTTACAATGATAGAGGAGACATTTTTCTTCGGACACAGGCGGCTGTCGGCTCGGTTACTGATCCCAGGTTGCTGTCGTAGGTGTCAGCGTGACTGGCCTCTGTGGTGACATGTCCCTGAACGGCATGTCACTGCTGGGTCATGTGCCATGCTTCATGCCGCCCCGTGGGGACAGTTAAAAATGTTGTCCTGATCATTTGTTTCAGTGTATCAGTCTAGAGTCAAGCCTGCTATTGTTTGAACTGTGTACAAGTGTAACAAACCCTCAGCTGTTTGAGCAGGATTATGTGCGGATGGGTTTCATGTCTCTGAATGCAAGCAAGAATATAAATAAAGAGGTCCGGCACTCAGCTATCTCCGGCACATGCGTGACCTTCCGCTTCATCAGAATCGGGGAACAAGACCCCCAGCTATCAGCTACTTATCCCCTATCCTGTGGGAAACTTGGCACAACCCCTTTAAGATGATGACATTGTTTCTGTTTGTATATTGCAATGGCAGGCCTACTATATTGCAGTGCTTGCACAGTAACTGTCTATTCTACTGTTCATTGCTTGTTTTCCTATAGGTCAAGTGCTGGTGAAACAGCCGTCTGCAGATGTGTATGGAGTCTCTCTGACAACACACCTTTCCCGGTTTCACTGTGAGATTGCTGTGCCCATATCTGCCTGTGTTAAACTACTGCTCATGTATGGAATGCATGAAGAGGTGAGGATCAGGCTAAATCTGGGAGGAAAGGAAAATCGGGTTCACTGTGGGAGTAGCGGGGTCAGGGCAAGAAGGGAGAGGCATTGTGAGTAAGCAAGGTAAATGGGTGAGAAGAGAAAAAACAGGGTGAATGCCGGAGGAGGGGACAAGCAGGGTTAATGCCGGACTATGGAGGAGGGGAGAAGCGGGGTGAATGGAGAGGAGGGAGAAGCAGAGTCAATGCGGGAGGAGGGGACAAGCAGGGTTAATGCCGGACTATGGAGGAGGGGAGAAGCGGGGTAAATGCGGGAGGAGAGGACAAGCAGGGTTAATGCCGGACTATGGAGGAGGGGAGAAGCGGGGTGAATGGGGAGGAGGTAAAAGTGAGGTGAATGGAGAGGAGGGGAGAAGCGGGGTGAATGGAGAGGAGGGAGAAGCAGAGTCAATGCGGGAGGAGGGAAGAAGCGGGGTGAATGCGGGAGGAGGGGACAAGCAGGGTTAATGCCGGACTATGGAGGAGGGGAGAAGCGGGGTGAATGGGGAGGAGGGAAAAGTGAGGTGAATGGAGAGGAGGGGAGAAGCGGGGTGAATGCGGGAGAAGCGGGGTGAATGCCGGAGGAGGGGACAAGCAGGGTTAATGCCGGACTATGGAGGAGGGGAGAAGCGGGGTAAATGCGGGAGGAGAGGACAAGCAGGGTTAATGCCGGACTATGGAGGAGGGGAGAAGCGGGGTGAATGGGGAGGAGGTAAAAGTGAGGTGAATGGAGAGGAGGGGAGAAGCGGGGTGAATGGAGAGGAGGGAGAAGCAGAGTCAATGCGGGAGGAGGGGACAAGCAGGGTTAATGCCGGACTATGGAGGAGGGGAGAAGCGGGGTGAATGGGGAGGAGGGAAAAGTGAGGTGAATGGAGAGGAGGGAGAGAAGCGGGGTGAATGGGGAGGAGGGAAGGATGGAGAGGAGGGAAGGGGGCGTGAATGGGGAGGAGTGAGAAGCAGAGTCAATGCGGGAGGAGGGAAGAAGCCGGGTGAATGCGGGAGAAGCGGGGTGAATGCAGGAGGAGGGGACAAGCAGGGTTAATGCCGGACTATGGAGGAGGGGAAGAGAAGCGGGGTGAATGGGGAGGAGGGGAGAAGCGGGGTGAATGGAGAGGAGGGAGAAGCAGAGTCAATGCGGGAGGAGGGGACAAGCAGGGTTAATGCCGGACTATGGAGGAGGGGAGAAGCGGGGGTAAATGCGGGAGGAGAGGACAAGCGGGGTGAATGGAGAGGAGGGGAGAAGCGGGGTGAATGGGGAGGAGGGAAAAGTGAGGTGAATGGAGAGGAGGGAGAAGCAGAGTCAATGCGGGAGGAGGGAAGAAGCGGGGTGAATGCGGGAGAAGCGGGGTGAATGCGGGAGGAAGGGACAAGCAGGGTTAATGCCGGACTATGGAGGAGGGGAGAAGCGGGGTAAATGCGGGAGGAGAGGACAAGCAGGGTTAATGCCGGACTATGGAGGAGGGGAGAAGCGGGGTGAATGGGGAGGAGGGAAAAGTGAGGTGAATGGAGAGGAGGGGAGAAGCGGGGTGAATGGAGAGGAGGGAGAAGCAGAGTCAATGCGGGAGGAGGGGACAAGCAGGGTTAATGCCGGACTATGGAGGAGGGGAGAAGCGGGGTAAATGCGGGAGGAGAGGACAAGCAGGGTTAATGCCGGACTATGGAGGAGGGGAGAAGCGGGGTGAATGGGGAGGAGGGAAAAGTGAGGTGAATGGAGAGGAGGGGAGAAGCGGGGTAAATGCGGGAGGAGAGGACAAGCAGGGTTAATGCCGGACTATGGAGATGGGGAGGAGGGAAAAGTGAGGTGAATGGAGAGGAGGGGAGAAGCGGGGTGAATGGAGAGGAGGGAGAAGCAGAGTCAATGCGGGAGGAGGGGACAAGCAGGGTTAATGCCGGACTATGGAGGAGGGGAGAAGCGGGGTGAATGGGGAGGAGGGAAAGTGGGGTGAATGGAGAGGAGGGGAGAAGAAGCAGCGTGAATGGAGAGGAGGGGGAGAAGCAGCGTGAATGGAGAGGAGGGGAGAAGCGGGGTGAATGGAGAAGAGGGGAGAAGCAGCGTGCAATGGAGAGGAGGGGGAGAAGCAGCGTGAATGGAGAGGAGGGGAGAAGGCAGCGTGAATGGAGAGGAGGGGGAGAAGCAGCGTGAATGGAGAGGAGGGGAGAAGCGGGGAGAATGGAGAGGAGGGGAAGAAGCGGGGAGAATGGAGAGGAGGGGAGAAGCGGGGAGAATGGAGAGGAGGGGAGAAGCAGCGTGAATGGCGAGGAGGGGAGAAGCGGGGAGAATGGAGAGGAGGGGAGAAGCGGGGAGAATGGAGAGGAGGGGAGAAGCGGGGTGAATGGAGAGGAGGGGAGAAGCAGCGTGAATGGAGAGGAGGGGAGAAGCGGGAGAATGGAGAGGAGGGGAGAAGCTGGGAGAATGGAGAGGAGGGGAGAAGCGGGTGAATGGAGAGGAGGGGAGAATGGAGAGGAGGGGAGAAGCAGCGTGAATGGAGAGGAGAAGCGGGGTGAATGGAGAGGAGGAAAGAAGCGGGGTGAATGGAGAGGAGGGGAGAAGCGGGGTGAATGGGGAGGAGGGGAGAAGCGGGGTGAATGGGGAGGAGGGGAGAAGCGGGGTGAATGGAGAGGAGGAAAGAAGCGGGGTGAATGGGGAGGAGGGAAAAGCGAGGTGAATGGAGAGGAGGGAGAAGCGGGGTGAATGGGGGAGGAGGGGAGAATCGGGGTGAATGGGGGTGAAGTGGGGTGAATGGGGGAGAGGGGAGAAGGGGGTGAATATGGGAGGAGGGGAGAAGCAGGGTGAATATGGGAGAAGCAGCGTGAATATGGGAGGAGGGGAGAAGCAGCGTGAATATGGGAGGAGGGGAGAAGCGGGGTGAATATGGGAGGAGGGGAGAAGCGGGGGTGAATATGGGAGGAGGGGAGAAGCGGGTGGAATGGGGGAGGAGGGGAGAAGCGGGGTGAATATGGGAGGAGGGGATAAACGGGGTGAATATGGGAGGAGGGGATAAACGGGGTGAATATGGGAGGAGGGGAGAAGTTGGGTGAATATGGGAAGGAGGGGAGAAGCGGGGTGAATGGGGGAGGAGGGGAGAAGCGGGGTGAATGGGGGAGGAGGGGAGAAGCGGGTGGTGAATGGGGGAGGAGGGGAGAAGAAGCGGGGTGAATATGGGAGGAGGGGAGAAGCGGGGTGAATATGGGAGGAGGGGAGAAGTGGGGTGAATATGGGAAGGAGGGGAGAAGCGGGGTGAATGGGGGAGGCGGGGAGAAGCGGGGTGAATGGGGGAGGAGGGGAGAAGCGGGGTGAATGGGGGAGGAGGGGAGAAGCGGGGTGAATGGGGGAGGAGGGGAGAAGCGGGGTGAATGGGGAGGAGGGGAGAAGCGGGGTGAATATGGGAGGAGGGGAGAAGCGGGGTGAATATGGGAAGGAGGGGAGAAGCGGGGTGAATGGGGAGGAGGGGAGAAGCGGGGTGAATGGGGGAGGAGGGGAGAAGCGGGGTGAATGGGGGAGGAGGGGAGAAGCAGGGTGAATATGGGAGGAGGGGAGAAGCGAGGTGAATATGGGAAGGAGGGGAGAAGCGGGGTGAATATGGGAGGAGGGGAGAAGTGGGGTGAATATGGGAGGAGGGGAGAAGCGGGGTGAATATGGGAAGGAGGGGAGAAGCGGGGTGAATATGGGAAGGAGGGGAGAAGCGGGGTGAATATGGGAGGAGGGGAGAAGCTGGTGTGAATGGGGGAGGAGGGGAGAAGCGGGGTGAATATGAGAGGAGGGGAGAAGCGGGGTGAATATGGGAGGAGGGGAGAAGCGGGGTGAATATGGGAGGAGGGGAGAAGCGGGGTGAATGGAGGAGGAGGGGAGAAGCGGGGTGAATGGGGGAGGAGGGGAGAAGCGGGGTGAATGCGGGAGAAGCGGGGTGAATGCGGGAGGAAGGGACAAGCAGGGTTAATGCCGGACTATGGAGGAGGGGAGAAGCGGGGTAAATGCGGGAGGAGAGGACAAGCAGGGTTAATGCCGGACTATGGAGGAGGGGAGAAGCGGGGTGAATGGGGAGGAGGGAAAAGTGAGGTGAATGGAGAGGAGGGGAGAAGCGGGGTGAATGGAGAGGAGGGAGAAGCAGAGTCAATGCGGGAGGAGGGGACAAGCAGGGTTAATGCCGGACTATGGAGGAGGGGAGAAGCGGGGTAAATGCGGGAGGAGAGGACAAGCAGGGTTAATGCCGGACTATGGAGGAGGGGGAGAAGCGGGGTGAATGGGGAGGAGGGAAAAGTGAGGTGAATGGAGAGGAGGGGAGAAGCGGGGTAAATGCGGGAGGAGAGGACAAGCAGGGTTAATGCCGGACTATGGAGATGGGGAGGAGGGAAAAGTGAGGTGAATGGAGAGGAGGGGAGAAGCGGGGTGAATGGAGAGGAGGGAGAGAAGCAGAGTCAATGCGGGAGGAGGGGACAAGCAGGGTTAATGCCGGACTATGGAGGAGGGGAGAAGCGGGGTGAATGGGGAGGAGGGAAAAGTGGGGTGAATGGAGAGGAGGGGAGAAGCAGCGTGAATGGAGAGGAGGGGGAGAAGCAGCGTGAATGGAGAGGAGGGGAGAAGCGGGGTGAATGGAGAAGAGGGGAGAAGCGGGGTGAATGGAGAGGAGGGGGAGAAGCAGCGTGAATGGAGAGGAGGGGGAGAAGCAGCGTGAATGGAGAGGAGGGGAGAAGAAGCAGCGTGAATGGAGAGGAGGGGAGAAGCAGGGAGAATGGAGAGGAGGGGAGAAGCGGGGAGAATGGAGAGGAGGGGAGAAGCAGCGTGAATGGAGAGGAGGGGAGAAGCGGGGAGAATGGAGAGGAGGGGAGAAGCGGGGAGAATGGAGAGGAGGGGAGAAGCGGGGGTGAATGGAGAGGAGGGGAGAAGCGGGGTGAATGGAGAGGAGGGGAGAAGCAGCGTGAATGGAGAGGAGGGGAGAAGCGGGGTGAATGGAGAGGAGGAAAGAAGCGGGGTGAATGGAGAGGAGGGGAGAAGCGGGTGTGAATGGGGAGGAGGGGAGAAGCGGGTGTGAATGGGGAGGAGGGGACGAAGCGGGGTGAATGGAGGGAGGAAAGAAGCGGGGTGAATGGGGAGGAGGGAAAAACGCGAGGTGCATGGAGAGGAGGAGACGCGGGGGTGAATGGGGGAGGAGGGGAGAATCGGGTGTGAATGGGGGTTGAAGCGGGGTGAATGGGGGAGAGGGGAGAAGACAGGGTGAATGGGGGAGGAGGGGAGAAGCGGGGGTGAATGGGGGAGGAGGGGAGAAGCGGGGGAATGGGGGAGGAGGGGAGAAGGCGGGTGAATATGGGAGGAGGGGAGAAGCGGGGTGAATGGGGGAGGAGGGGAGAAGCAGGGTGAATGGGGAGGAGGGGAGAAGGCAGGGTGCATGGGGAGGAGTGGAGAAGCGGGGTGAATATGAGAGGAGGGGAGAAGCAGGGTGAATATGAGCGGAGGGGAGAAGCGGGGTGAATATGGGAGGAGGGGAGAAGCGGGGTGGAATATGGAGGGAGGGAGAAGAAGCGGGTGTGAATATGGGAGGAGGGGAGAAGCGGGGTGAATATGGGAGGAGGGGAGAAGCGGGGGTGATATGGGAGGAGGGGAGAGAAGCGGGGTGAACGGGGGGAGGAGGGGAGAAGCAGCGGTGAATATGGGAGGAGGGGAGAAGCAGCGTGAATATGGGAGGGGGGAGACGCAGCGTGAATATGGGAGGAGGGGAAGAAGAAGCGGGGGTGAATATGGGAAGGAGGGGAGAAGCAGGGTTATTATGGGAAGGAGGGGAGAAGCGGGGTGAATATGGGAGGAGGGGAGAAGGGGGTGAATATGGGAGGAGGGGAGAAGGGGGTGAATATGGGAGGAGGGGAGAAGAAGCAGGGTGAATATGGGAGAAGCAGCGTGAATATGGAGGAGGGGAGAAGCAGCGTGAATATGGGAGGAGGGGAGAAGCGGGGTGAATATGGGAAGGAGGGGAGAAGCGGGGTGAATATGGGAGGAGGGGAGAAGCGGGGTGAATATGGGAGGAGGGGAAGAAGCGGGGTGAATGGGGGAGGAGGGGAGAAGCGGGGTGAATATGGGAGGAGGGGATAAACGGGGTGAATATGGGAGGAGGGGATAAACGGGGTGAATATGGGAGGAGGGGAGAAGTTGGGTGAATATGGGAAGGAGGGGAGAAGCGGGGTGAATGGGGGAGGAGGGGAGAAGCGGGGTGAATGGGGGAGGAGGGGAGAAGCGGGGTGAATGGGGGAGGAGGGGAGAAGCGGGGTGAATATGGGAGGAGGGGAGAAGCGGGTGTGAATATGGGAGGAGGGGAGAAGCGGGGTGAATATGGGAGGAGGGGAGAAGTGGGGTGAATATGGGAAGGAGGGGAGAAGCGGGGTGAATGGGGGAGGAGGGGAGAAGCGGGGTGAATGGGGGGAGGAGGGGAGAAGCGGGGTGAATGGGGGAGGAGGGGAGAAGCGGGGTGAATATGGGAGGAGGGGAGAAGCGGGGTGAATATGGGAAGGAGGGGAGAAGCGGGGTGAATGGGGGAGGAGGGGAGAAGCGGGGGTGAATGGGGGAGGAGGGGAGAAGCGGGGGTGAATGGGGGAGGAGGGGAGAAGCAGGGTGAATATGGGAGGAGGGGAGAAGCGAGGTGAATATGGGAAGGAGGGGAGAAGCGGGGTGAATATGGGAGGAGGGGAGAAGTGGGGTGAATATGGGAGGAGGGGAGAAGCGGGGTGAATATGGGAAGGAGGGGAGAAGCGGGGTGAATATGGGAGGAGGGGAGAAGCAGGGTGAATATGGGAGGAGGGGAGAAGCGAGGTGAATATGGAAGGAGGGGAGAAGCGGGGTGAATATGGGAGGAGGGGAGAAGTGGGGTGAATATGGGAGGAGGGGAGAAGCGGGGTGAATATGGGAAGGAGGGGAGAAGCGGGGTGAATATGGGAAGGAGGGGAGAAGCGGGGTGAATATGGGAGGAGGGGAGAAGCTGGGTGAATGGGGGAGGAGGGGAGAAGCGGGGTGAATGGGGGAGGAGGGAGAAGCGGGGTGAATGGGGGAGGAGGAGAGAAGCGGGGTGAATGGGGGAGGAGGGGAGAAGCGGGGTGAATATGGGAGGAGGGGAGAAGCGGGGTGAATATGGGAGGAGGGGAGAAGCGGGGGTGAATATGGGAGGAGGGGAGAAGCGGGGGAATATGGGAAGGAGGGGAGAAGCGGGGTGAATGGGGGAGGAGGGGAGAAGCGGGGTGAATGGGGGAGGAGGGGAGAAGCGGGGTGAATGGGGGAGGAGGGGAGAAGCGGGGTGAATATGGGAGGAGGGGAGAAGCGGGGTGAATATGGGAAGGAGGGGAGAAGCGGGGTGAATGGGGAGGAGGGGAGAAGCGGGGTGAATGGGGGAGGAGGGGAGAAGCGGGGTGAATGGGGGAGGAGGGGAGAAGCAGGGTGAATATGGGAGGAGGGGAGAAGCGAGGTGAATATGGGAAGGAGGGGAGAAGCGGGGTGAATATGGGAGGAGGGGAGAAGCGGGGTGAATATGGGAGGAGGGGAGAAGAGCGGGGTGAATATGGGAAGGAGGGGAGAAGCGGGGTGAATATGGGAGCGGGGAATATGGAGGAGGGGAGAAGCAGGGTGAATATGGGAGGAGGGAGAAGCGAGGTGAATATGGGAAGGAGGGGAGAAGCGGGGTGAATATGGGAGGAGGGAGAAGTGGGGGTGAATATGGGAGGAGGGGAGAAGCGGGGTGAATATGGGAAGGAGGGGAGAAGCGGGGTGAATATGGGAAGGAGGGGAGAAGCGGGGTGAATATGGGAGGAGGGGAGAAGCTGGGTGAATGGGGGAGGAGGGGATAAGCGGGGTGAATATGAGAGGAGGGGAGAAGCGGGGTGAATATGGGAGGAGGGGAGAAGCGGGGTGAATATGGGAGGAGGGGA
This sequence comes from Bufo gargarizans, assembly GCF_014858855.1. Classification (NCBI taxonomy): domain Eukaryota; kingdom Metazoa; phylum Chordata; class Amphibia; order Anura; family Bufonidae; genus Bufo; species Bufo gargarizans. Next base: position 9,028 of record NC_058087.1, read on the forward strand.
GAAGCGGGGTGAATGGGGGAGGAGGGGAGAAGCGGGGTGAATGGGGGAGGAGGGGAGAAGCGGGGTGAATGGGGGAGGAGGGGAGAAGCGGGGTGAATGGGGAAGGAGGGGAGAAGCGGGGTGAATGGGGGAGGAGGGGAGAAGCGGGGTGAATGGGGGAGGAGGGGAGAAGCGGGGTGAATGGGGGAGGAGGGGAGAAGCGGGGTGAATATGGGAGGAGGGGAGAAGCGGGGTGAATGGGGGAGGAGGGGAGAAGCGGGGTGAATATGGGAAGGAGGGGAGAAGCGGGGTGAATGGGGGAGGAGGGGAGAAGCGGGGTGAATATGGGAAGGAGGGGAGAAGCGGGGTGAATGGGGGAGGAGGGGAGAAGTGGGGTGAATATGGGAGGAGGGGAGAAGCGGGGTGAATGGGGGAGGAGGGGAGAAGCGGGGTGAATGGGGGAGGAGGGGAGAAGCGGGGTGAATGGGGGAGGAGGGGAGAAGCGGGGTGAATTTGCAGCCTCCACTCCTGGTTTTGTCTCACAATTACTGACCAAACGCTGTGTGAAAGTGAGAGTTACCATTTGTCTTCTCCAATCATCACTGATTGTATCGGACTGTGTAGAGACACAGCCTGTTGCCAAGAGGAGTGGGAACCCAGTTAGCCATTTTATTTATGCATTTCTAGTAGGACGTACAGAGGAAAGATTTCCTGAATTGTATCATAAGGAATACAAATATTTAATAAACTAGACAGTTCCTGGCTTCTCTATTTCCCACTTGAACCATGGCGATGTCTAGGCTACAGGGAGGTACAGGGTGTGACAAGCGATTCTTCTACACTAGGGTCTCTTCCGATTGGCTGCAGGAGCATCTGTCCTAAAGAAGCTGAAGGCTCGTCTTGATGCAGGTGCCAGCGATCTGGGGGAATTCAGTTCTGAACCTCATGCAGTTGCAGGTCAGTTCCTTCTGAGTCTTTGCTCTAGGCCTTATGTTTGATGACAAATATATAGGTAAAACTCGAAAAATTTGAATATCGTGCAAAGTTCATTTATTTCAGTAATGCAAATGAAAAGCTAACACATGAGACTCATTACAGGAGGAGCGAGATATCTCAGGCCGTTATTTGCTATAATTTGGATGATTATGGCTTACAGCTTATGAAAACCCCAAAGTCACAATCTCCGGTCCCCTTTGCTCAGGGGGTATGGATTAATAAGCGCAGTGTTTCCCAACCAGTGTGCCTCCAGCTGTTGCAAAACTACAACTCCCAGCATACACGGACAGCCTTTGGTTGTGCAGGCATGCTGGGAGTTGTAGTTTTGCAACAGCTGGAGGCACACTGGTTGGGAAACACTGAATTAGCTGACTAGAGGGTGACACTTTGAGCCGAGAATATTGAACCTTTTCACAATATTCAAATTTTAAGTTGCATTACTGAAATAAATGAACTTTTGCACGATATAGTGTTTTGAGTTTTACCTGTATTTTTCCTGTGGTTTAGTTTGCCATTTGAGATGTTTGTAGCCAGAGGATCAGGTTTTGACACTTCTGGTCTCCTTATTGCTGGTGTTTTCTGAATAGTCATAGTCTCAGATTCTCTACCTCAACCCTTATTGTAGGAGCATTAAAGTCGTATCTGCGTGAGCTTCCTGAGCCGCTGATGACATCAGAACTCTTCAGTGACTGGATGAAAGCTGCCAGGTACCAGAGACCATGCCAGAACTGGGGGTCTGCTAGTCTTCTACTGTAAGAACAGCATTTTATCATCTCTGCATTGTCTTCCAGCATCAAAGAGGCAGAAAAACGTCAGGAGAATTATAGGGAGGTTCTCCAGAAACTTCCCGATGAAAACTACACCAACCTCAGGTACAAGTTGTGTCAGCTCTGAGCCTCAATACATTAGTCAGCCTCTAATCAGAACCTAAGGTGGGCACGGTCATCAGTGTCTATGGGCAGACCCTCTCCTAGAAAAGAGGTTGGAAAGCTTTTTGATGTGGCAGTAAGTAATGATGCCTCCTCTAACCTTTCTGGAGCCCCTGGACCTGGGCAGTTTTTACTGCTTCTTTGGATCTTAAGGTGAGGCACCTTATGAACATAGTTTGTTTCATTTGGATTGTACGGAGGTAACAGTTAATACAGTTGAAAAAAGACATAAGTCCATCAAGTTCAACCAAGGGATAGGTGGGGACGCGAATCCTAGAAGGAAGTGAGACTCAGATTTCTACACATTTTCATAAGCATTAATGTTTACTTTTAAGAATTCATCTAAATCATTTTTAAAACCGTCCCCTGTTCCTGCTTTGACCACGTCCTGAGGAGTCTATTCCACAGATTCACAGCTCTTACAGTAAAGAAGCTTTGACGCTTCTGAAGACTGAACTTTTTCTTCTCCAGTCGGAGGCAGCGCCCCCTTATCTTTTGAGCGCATTTTACATGGAACAGTTTTTCACCGTATTTTTGGTATGGCCCATTTATATATTTGTACAGGTTAATCATGTCCCCCCTTAGACGTTTCTTCGCAAGACTAAATAAATTCAATTATTTTAATCTTTCTTTATAACTAAGGCTACTTTCACACTAGCGTTCGGGCGGATCCGTTCTGAACGGATCCGCTCATATTAATGCAGACGGAGGCTCCGTTCAGTACAGATCCGTCTGCATTAATAACTTAGAAAAATTTCTTAGTGCGCAAGATGCCTGAGCGGATCCGTTCAGACTTTCAATGTAAAGTCAATGGGGGACGGATCCGCTTGAAGATTGAGCCATATGGTGTCATCTTCAAGCGGATCCGTTCCCATTGACTTATATTGTAAGTCTGGACGGATCCGCACGCCTCCGCACGGCCAGGCGGACACCCGAACGCTGCAAGCAGCGTTCAGCTGTCCGCCTGTCCGTGGGGAGGCGAGCGGAGCGGAGGCTGAACGCTGCCAGACTGATGCAGTCTGAGCGGATCCGCTCCATTCAGACTGCATCAGGGCTGGACGGCTGCGTTCGGGTCCGCTCGTGAGCTCCTTCAAACGGAGCTCACGAACGGAAACCCGAACGCTAGTGTGAAAGTAGCCTAAGACCTACCATTCTCCTTATAATTTTAGGCTACTTTCACACTCGCGTTTTGGGCGGATCTGTCATGGATCTGCAAAAACGGATCCGTTACAATAATACAACCGCATGCATCCATCATGAACGGATCCGTTTGTATTATTTGTAACATAGCTGTAACGCATCTCCTGGCACCCCGACTGGGTACCTCCGTTGATGGATTCTCCTAGTGGTTCCTGAGGGCTCCAAGCACTCCGCTCGACACTGTAACCACCTTAGGAACAAAAAACAGCTCCTACAAGAGCTAGGGGTTATAGCCAGGGGAGTATACAGCATATAGCAATCCCCACACACATGAGACGAGGCTCTATGTTGAAGGCCAAAACAGGAACTCTTTATTTACCACACAAGCATTGTCTTTTATACACATTTTCAAACAAGGGTACCCGTGGACCTGGTTGGGAACTGAGGACATAACATAGCAGCAAATCATTTACAGTTTTACAGTTTAAACACAAAAACTATACATTCAACAAACACAATGGCATTGCCTGTGACGCAATCAATAACAGAATAGGCATTGCCTGTGACGCAATCAATAACAGAATAGGCATTGCCTGTGACGCAATCAATAACAGAATAGGCATTGCCTGTGACGCAATCAATAACAGAATAGGCATTGCCTGTGACGCAATCAATAACAGAATAGGCATTGCCTGTGACGCAATCAATAACAGAATAGGCATTGCCTGTGACGCAATCAATAACAGAATAGGCATTGCCTGTGACGCAATCAATAACAGAATAGGCATTGCCTGTGACGCAATCAATAACAGAATAGGCATTGCCTGTGACGCAATCAATAACAGAATAGGCATTGCCTGTGACGCAATCAATAACAGAATAGGCATTGCCTGTGACGCAATCAATAACAGAATAGGCATTGCCTGTGACGCAATCAATAACAGAATAGGCATTGCCTGTGACGCAATCAATAACAGAATAGGCATTGCCTGTGACGCAATCAATAACAGAATAGGCATTGCCTGTGACGCAATCAATAACAGAATAGGCATTGCCTGTGACGCAATCAATAACAGAATAGGCATTGCCTGTGACGCAATCAATAACAGAATAGGCATTGCCTGTGACGCAATCAATAACAGAATAGGCATTGCCTGTGACGCAATCAATAACAGAATAGGCATTGCCTGTGACGCAATCAATAACAGAATAGGCATTGCCTGTGACGCAATCAATAACAGAATAGGCATTGCCTGTGACGCAATCAATAACAGAATAGGCATTGCCTGTGACGCAATCAATAACAGAATAGGCATTGCCTGTGACGCAATCAATAACAGAATAGGCATTGCCTGTGACGCAATCAATAACAGAATAGGCATTGCCTGTGACGCAATCAATAACAGAATAGGCATTGCCTGTGACGCAATCAATAACAGAATAGGCATTGCCTGTGACGCAATCAATAACAGAATAGGCATTGCCTGTGACGCAATCAATAACAGAATAGGCATTGCCTGTGACGCAATCAATAACAGAATAGGCATTGCCTGTGACGCAATCAATAACAGAATAGGCATTGCCTGTGACGCAATCAATAACAGAATAGGCATTGCCTGTGACGCAATCAATAACAGAATAGGCATTGCCTGTGACGCAATCAATAACAGAATAGGCATTGCCTGTGACGCAATCAATAACAGAATAGGCATTGCCTGTGACGCAATCAATAACAGAATAGGCATTGCCTGTGACGCAATCAATAACAGAATAGGCATTGCCTGTGACGCAATCAATAACAGAATAGGCATTGCCTGTGACGCAATCAATAACACAATAGGCATTGCCTGTGACGCAATCAATAACAGAATAGGCATTGCCTGTGACGCAATCAATAACAGAATAGGCATTGCCTGTGACGCAATCAATAACAGAATAGGCATTGCCTGTGACGCAATCAACAAACACAATGGACTCTGCCTGTGACATATTTAACAAACATAATGGACTTAATTACTCACAGGCATAAAATACACATTTTTCCCAACCACAGAAAACACACCAAAACACCACATATCCCCATAAAAGTTACATCCCCTGATAGCCTCGATCTGGGTGAACAACCTAACCAAAAATCACCCAGATTGGTTCAGGGGTTCAGGAATTTCCTGGAAGTCTTATTTTTGCCCCACCGTGCACATGTGTCACGACCATGTTATGGCCGTGACTCCTTGGGAGCCGCATACAGTTGCCCGCGGTTTGGGTTGTAGTGTCAACCGCAGCTGGAGGCATAGTGTTGTTGGCCTCAAGTGCTGTTGCTGGGGACAACAGCTATGTGTGCGGTTCCCTTGGAGTTGTGTGCGCGTTTGTATGCACTTTCGTATGTCTGTTTGCACTCTGTGTTATGTGTGGTGTGCACTTACATCTTCCCCTCACTGTGGCTGTCCGTGGCAACGTTTTGTTATTAGTGTACATGTGGTGGCAGTGTCCCGGCCTTCAGGGTGACTCCCAGGACACGGTTGCCACCCATGTCGTTGCCTGCGGCAACAGCCACGGTGTGTTCGTTGTTTGGACACTTCCCCTTTAAGTTGTGTTTTCCCTTCTGTGGTGCTGGAAGGGTTAACTCCCTTCCCAGTGTGTGTGTGTGTGTGTGTGTGTGTCACTGGGTGTGTCCGACTGTGGGGTGTGGCTTCTTGGCCTATAAAGTCTCACTGTTAGCACAGGTCTGAGGGTTGCTTCAGCCATGCTTTGCTGGAGCAGCCTCCTGTGTTTTCCACCTGCCAGTGAGAGCCACCCCTGTGGTCATAAAGATATTGTCACTATGTTTATGTCATGTTGTGTGAGATGTCCATCGGATGTTCTGTTGGGACCTTCCTTTGTTGGTTTGTGCAGCTAATGGTTCTGGATTCCTGTGTGCACAGGGATCCAGTCAGCAAGGCTGTGGCAGGTTGGTGGAACTACAAACTGGATTCCCAAAAAGTTGGGACACTAAACAATTTGAGAATAAAAACTGAATGCAATGATGTGGAGATGGCAAATGTCAATATGTTATTTGTAATAGAACGTAGATGACGGATCAAACGTTTAATCCGAGTAAATGTATCATTTTAAAGGAAAAATACGTTGATTCAAATTTTCACCGTGTCAACAAATCCCCAAAAAGTTGGGACAAGTAGCAATAAGAGGCTGGAAAAAGTAAATTTGAGCATAACGAAGAGCTGGAAGACCAATTACCACTAATTAGGTCAATTGGCCACATGATTGGGTATAAAAAGAGCTTCTCAGAGCGGCCGTGTCTCTCAGAAGCCAAGATGGGGAGAGGATCACCAATTCCTACAATGTTGCACAGAAAGATAGTGGAGCAATATCAGAAAGGTGTTACCCAGCGAAACATTGCAAAGACTTTGCATCTATCATCATCAACTGTGCATCACATCATCCGAAGATTCCGAGAACCTGGAGCAATCTCTGTGCGTAAGGGTCAAGGCCGTAAAACCATACTGGATGCCCGTGATCTCCGGGCCCTTAAACGACACTGCACCACAAACAGGAATGCTACTGTAAAGGAACTCACAGAATGGGCTCAGGAATACTTCCAGAAACCATTGTCAGTGACCACAATCCACCGCTGCCATCCGCCGCTGCCAGCTGAAACTCTACAGTGCAAAGAAGAAGCCATTTCTAAGCAAGATCCACAAGCTCAGGCGTTTTCACTGGGCCAGGGGTCATTTACAATGGAGTGTGGCAAAATGGAAGACTGTTCTGTGGTCAGACGAGTCACGATTCCAAGTTCTTTTTGGAAATCTGGGACGCCATGTCATCCGGACCAAAGAGGACAAGGACAACCCAAGTGGTTATCAACGCTCAGTTCAGAAGCCTGCATCTCTGATGGTATGGGGTGGCATGAGTGCGTGTGGCATGGGCAGCTTGCATGTCTGGAAAGGCACCATCAATGCAGAAAAATATATTCAGGTTCTAGAACAACATCTGCTCCCATCCAGACGTCATCTCTTTCAGGGAAGACCCTACATTTTTCACCAAGATAATGCCAGACCACATTCTGCATCAATCACATCATCATGGCTGCGTAGGAGAAGGATCCGGGGACTGAAATGGCCGGTCTGCAGTCCAGATCTGTCACCTATAGAGAACATTTGGCGCATCATAAAGAGGAAGGTGCAACAAAGAAGGCCCAAGACGATGGAACAGTTAGAGGCCTGTATTAGACAAGAATGGGAGAGCATTCCTATTTCTAACCCTGAGAAACTGGTCTCCTCGGTCCCCAGACGTCTGCTGAGTGTTGTAAGAAGAAGGGGAGATGCCACACAGCGGTGAAAATGGCCTTGTCCCAACTTTTTGGGGATTTGTTGACACCATGACATTCTGATTCAACATATTTTTCCCTTAAAATGGTCCATTTTCTCAGTTTAAGCTTTTGTTCCGTGATTTATGTTCTATTCTGAATACAATATTAGAAGTTGGCGCCTCCACATCATTGCATTCAGTTTTTATTCACGATTTGTATAGTGTCCCAACTTTTTGGGAATCCGGTTTGTACTTAGTTCGCCTGCCATTTCCGTTAGTCTGTTTGTGTTTCCCTTTTCCCAGCAGCTTGGCCATTGAGACTCCTGCTCCTCCGTGCCTAGGAGGAGTAGGTCGTCTTACCCTGACTCCTAGTCCAGGGACCGGACGGAGGGTGAGTCAGGGATCCGAGGTTCCGGAGCATGGGTCCTCCTACCTTAAAGGTCGGCCCATGCAGCTAGGAGTTAGGGTCAGGTTAGGGACGCGTTAGGAGGTGACCTGCTCCCTAATCCTGTCTTCCTGGCCGAGCAGCCTAACACCATCTGGCATCGCACGGCTGAGGGTTTTCCCCATCCTCAGCCGTGACAACATGGTCACATGCCCCAAATAGTTCCAGTAAAAAGTCCACGGGGCAGAAACAGAGCCTTTGAAATCCAATATGCCCAAATAGTGTCCATGGGGCCATAGTCATAGGGCAAGAGGCTGGCAAGCAGGCCTCTCCAACTCCCAGTGACGAAGGTGCTTTCGTCACAATAGCCAAGACGGATCATTCATGAACTCCATTGAAAGTCAGTGGGAGACGGATCCATTTTCTATTGTGCTAGATTGTGTCAGGGAAAACAGATCCATCCCCAGTGACTTGCATTGTGTGCCAGGACAGATCAGTTTGGCTCAGTTTTGTCAAGCAGACAGCAAAATGCTGCAGGCAGCGTTTTGGTGTCCACCTCCAGAGCAGAACGGAGACTGATCGGAGGCAAACTGATGCATTCTGAGCAGATCCTTTCCCATTCAGAATGCATTAGGGCAAAACTGATCTGTTTTGGACCATTGTGAGAGCCCATGACGGATCTCAAAAACGGAAAGCCAAAAGGCAAGTGAGAAAGTAGCCTTAGTCGCTCTCCTCTGTACTTTTTCCAGCTGTACTGCGTCCTTTCTATGGACTGGTGCCCAGAACTGAACTGCATATTCCAGATGAGGCCGCACCAGCGCTTTGTAAAGTGGTAATATTACATCCCTGCCCCGCCAGTCTGAAATATAATCCAACATCTACAAGGACACCCAAATCCTTCTCTATAAGTGACTCTCCCAGTGTTACATCGCCTAGGACAGGGATCAGCAACCTTTGGCACTCCAGCTGTTGTGAAACTACAACTCCCAGCATACTCCTTTCAGCTTCTGTGGGAGTTCAGAGAACAGCCAAGCAAGTGTGCATGATGGGAGATGTAATTTCACAACACCTGGAGTGCCGGAGGTTGCTGATCCCTGGCCTAGGACATATGAAGCACAAAGATTACTACTACCAAGATGCAGAACTTTACATTTGTCCACATTGAACCTCAGTTGCCAAGTTGATGCCCAATCACTCAGTGTCCACGTCAGCTCGTAGTTTATAGACATCTTCCATAGACTTTACAGTACTACACAGCTTAGTGTCATCTGCAAAAATAGAAATGGTGCTATTAATCTTGTCTTCGATATCATTAATAAATAAATTAAATAATAAAGGGCCCAGCACTGAGCCTTGGGGTCACCACTTATAACCTGGGACCATACGGAATAGGAGTCATTGACCACAACTCTCTGGACACGGTCCTTCAGCCAGTTTTCAATCAAATTACAAACTATACTTTCCAAGCCTATAGACCTTACTTTACCTATTAAACATCTATGAGGGACAGTATCAAAATCCAGAAACACTACATCCACAGCCGCCCCTCTGTCCAGGCTACTACTCACCTCACTATATCCACAGCCGCCCCTCTGTCTAGGCTACTACTCACCTCACTACATCCACAGCCGCCCCTCTGTCTAGGCTACTACTCACCTCACTACATCCACAGCCGCCCCTCTGTCTAGGCTTCTACTCACTTCACTACATCCACAGCCGCCCCTTTGTCCAGGCTACTACTCACCTCACTACATCCACAGCCGCCCCTCTGCCCAGGCTTCTACTCACCTCACTATATCCACAGCCGCCCCTCTGTCCAGGCTACTACTCACCTCACTACATCCACAGCCGCCCCTCTGTCCAGGCTACTACTCACCTCACTATATCCACAGCCGCCCCTCTGTCTAGGCTACTACTCACCTCACTACATCCACAGCCGCCCCTCTGTCTAGGCTACTACTCACCTCACTACATCCACAGCCGCCCCTCTGTCCAGGCTTCTACTCACTTCACTACATCCACAGCCGCCCCTCTGTCCAGGCTACTACTCACCTCACTACATCCACAGCCGCCCTTCTGTCCAGGCTTCTACTCACCTCACTATATCCACAGCCGCCCCTCTGTCCAGACTACTACTCACCTCACTACATCCACAGACGCCCCTCTGTCCAGGCTTCTACTCACCTCACTATATCCACAGCCGCCCCTCTGTCCAGGCTTCTACTCACCTCACTATATCCACAGCCGCCCCTCTGTCTAGGCTACTACTCACCTCACTACATCCACAGCCGCCCCTCTGTCCAGGCTTCTACTCACCTCACTATATCCACAGCCGCCCCTCTGTCCAGACTACTACTCACCTCACTACATCCACAGCCGCCCCTCTGTCCAGGCTTCTACTCACCTCACTATATCCACAGCCGCCCCTCTGTCCAGGCTTCTACTCACCTCACTATATCCACAGCCGCCCCTCTGTCTAGGCTACTACTCACCTCACTACATCCACAGCCGCCCCTCTGTCCAGGCTACTACTCACCTCACTACATCCACAGCCGCCCCTCTGTCCAGGCTTCTACTCACCTCACTACATCCACAGCCGCCCCTCTGTCCAGACTACTACTCACCTCACTACATCCACAGCCGCCCCTCTGTCTAGGCTACTACTCACCTCACTATATCCACAGCCGCCCCTCTGTCCAGGCTTCTATTCACCTCACTACATCCACAGCCGCCCCTCTGTCCAGGCTTCTATTCACCTCACTACATCCACAGCCGCCCCTCTGTCCAGGCTACTACTCACCTCACTACATCCACAGCCGCCCCTCTGTCCAGGCTTCTACTCACTTCACTACATCCACAGCCGCCCCTTTGTCCAGGCTTCTACTCACCTCACTACATCCACAGCCGCCCCTTTGTCCAGGCTACTACTCACTTCCTCATAAAAACAAATCAGGTTAGTCTGACAACTTCTGTCCTTGGTAAACCCATGTTGGTTGTCACTTATAATATTATTTACAGTCACATACTCCTGTATATAGTCCCTTAAGTGTCCTGTAAACATTTTTCCTACAACAGAAGTTAAACTAACTGGTCTATAATTGCCTGTGAAGGACCTTGATCCTTTTTTGAATATGGGCACCACGTTTGCCTTGCGCCAATCACTTGGCACTGTACCAGTACGTAGAGAATCTTTAAAAATTATAAACAGGGGCACAGTAAGCACTCTTGGGTGTAATCCATCTGGACTCAGAGCCTTGTTCACATTTACCCTATTTAACTTATCTTGGACCATATCTACAGTTAGCCAGTTGAGTATATCACTTGATGTACCAACATCCCCAGCACCACAGATATCAGCTCCTTTCTCTTCTTTTGTATATACAGAGCTAAAAAAAAACATTTAGTAACTCTTCCTTATCTTCAGTGACTACCCCCCCTTTACCGTTATTTAGTGGACCTACCTGCTCAGACCTAGGTTTTTTAGCATTTATATATTTAAAGGATTTTTGTGGATTTGTTTTGCTCTCTTTTGCTGCCTGCTGTTCATTTTGTATTTTTGCTAATTTTGTCTCTTTTCCAGATTTTATTAAGCCCTTTGTAATGTTCAAACGCTCCAGCTAACCCCTCAGATTTGTATTTTTAAATGCCCTTTTTTGTAGTAGTTGTAATCTATAGGGGGGGAGGGGGGGGGTTAAGTTTTGCATTTTATACTTCTTACCTAAAGGAATAATTTTTTTGTGTAGTTATTCAATGTGGATTTAAAGCTCTCCCATTTATCCTAAGTATTATGTGACAGTACCTGCTCCCAGTCTATGCCCTGAAATGCTGCCCTCAACGCAAGAAAATTACCGCGTACCACGAGATTTGTCCCAAACAGCTGGGAAGATGCCCGTGGCGTATTGCACTTACCCGTATGCTGGCTACAGGCCGGATCATATTGCGGTGAGGTAGGGATACTTCCCCAAGCGGCAGCGTGCAGATTCAGTTCAGGAACGCCCCTCAGCACTGGAAATGCGCGTGCACAGGTGACTGGTAGGCGGGGATATAAAGACCTTCCGCCCCTCCCACAATTGCAGGCTGAATACTAAGCCTTCCCTATTTGTGGTCACTATTACCTAGTGTTTCTCGAACAGTAACCTTTCCAACAAACTCTGCATCATTAGAAATTACCAGATCCAACAGAGCATCGCCCCCAGTGGGAGCTTCTACAAACTGGCCCATAAAGTGGTCCTACAGCAAGTTGAAGAATCTTCTTCCCTTTGCGATTGAGGCAGAACCATGACCCCAGTCAATGTCTGGGAAGTTAAAATCTCCCATTATGACCACTGTACCCGCCTGTGCAGCCGCTCTATTTGGTTATACAGTGTAGCTTCCATCTCCTTTGTGATGTTAGGGGGTCTATAGATTACTCAAAGTATTAATTTTTCAGTGTTTATATCCCTTTGAACTTCCACCCATAAGGTTTCACATCCTCGCCCACAATTGCCTCTTTCACACTTGTCTTCAGATCACTCCTCACATACAGGCACACACCACCACCTTTTCTATTGACCCGGTCTTTCCTAAATAGTGTAAAACCCTCAATATTTACAGCCCAGCCATGTGAAGAGTCCAACCATGTCTCAGCCACAACAACTACATCTATATGTTCTTCTAGTACCATAGCCTCCAGCTCCCCCATTTTGCTAGCTAGACTTCTGGCATTTGTGAAAATACATTTTAAATTACTATTAGAAAAAACACAGAGAGGCCGTGTTCGACGACCAGGCCTAGTTACTCCCAAAATCAATGTGGCAAAAGTACTGATCCCCGACAGAGGGGTAAAACCTAACATTTAATAACGGTAATTCTAAAATAAGTGGACACTAGAGGATGGACCTTTGTAACAAACAACATGAAAACAGCCCAGGGGCCTAGACTGAACATACACAAACAGTATGGAAAAAATGATATAAAAAACAGGAACGTTCTCACCCAGGTGTAGATATAGGACCGCGGGTTCTCTCAAGCAATGGTGAAGTTAGAGACGGACCTGTGATGGTGGATCGCCATACTGAAAGGTACCAAGCGTGTGTGCCCCTGTACGTTATTGGGTAACAGGACAAATTCACCCTAGAAATGTGGGGACAGGGGCTAGTACGCCCTACCTATCTATACGAGGAACTTGCCCCGCAAGAGGCGTCCCCGTCAGGATACCTGACCCTATAAGGGCGGAATCCCTAATAAACCCTAAGTGTGTACTCCCGACGTGTCAAGTTTCATTCCGTGAGTGAAATCATCCAGGGAGAAAATGGAAATAACAAGACTATGGATGGGGCTTGTATAACCAGGAAAAGATGGTAAGAGCGAGGGATTTGCAAGGGTCAGTCAATGTCAAAGAGGACAGGGGTGTGTAGTCAGTCGGACATAAACACCCAGAATGACCGCAACAAGAACCTCCTAGTTAGGGTATAGGTGCACCAGTGGGTGATACCTATAGAAGTCAAATAATGACCACAGGATAATCAAAATCTAAAAAGGGGCTGTCAGCAGAGTATGCCCACCTGTCAGCGTCTTTTAAAGGTGCAGAGAATCCCGCCAGTTGCCCTGTAACGCCCCACTTCCGGTCATGTGACTCAGGTAAAAGGAAGTCACATGTCCGGTGGAACGCAAGGAAGTGAGCGTGCGTTCCAGGGCAACGCGGTCCGTGGTGCGCGGCGCCGTTAGGTGACGTCACACACCATGTAAGGAATCACATGATCAGGGGGCTGATCACGGAGCGCGTCACACCCAGTAAGCAACGCCCACCACCAAAGTACCAGAGTGGGAGCGGTTAAAAATGTAAACAGGGGCCGGGATTAGGTACAGGGCACCCATATTGTCGCAAAATAAGTGCAAACCAACATGGTTGCGATTGGGGCCCATACTAAGAGGGAGCCCTTAGTAACGAAAAAATATTATTAAACCAAAGTATTAGAGGCAGGCTCTCAGAGGACACCAGCCCCAGGAGAAATATACCTGGCACGGTGGAGGCATAGAGATTAGGAGTAAGGTGAGGAGAGAAAGCAGATTAAATAAAACAACTGAAATTGAGCTGCTCGTTTAAGCCCAAAGGAGCCATGGTTTTGAGGTAATAAATCCAGCATGTCTCCCGCTGCAAGATGGCGCGATCCCAATCTCCCCCACGCTTTGGGGGTAAGATCTGATCAATGCCCATCACTGAAATGCGGGCTTTTCCGTTGTGTTGATTGTGGACATGATTATCAACAGGGGTGTCTTTTGCCTTTGCTATGTCACTGAGGTGTTCCCAATACGTCTGCGGAACCCACGGATGGTTTTACCCACATACCCCCTGCCACATTCGCATGACAGGAGGTATATGACACCGCGAGTCCTGCAGTTGATGAAATGATGTATACGGTATTCCCTGCCTGTGACCGCACTGCTGAAAACTTTCCCAGATTTCACATAGGGACAGGCAATGCAACCACTGCACCTGTAACATCCCTTCACGTCGGATCTGAGCCATGTTGAGTCTGACAGAATGGGGGGCGTAAATTCGCTAGACACCAGTGTGTCGCGGAGGCTGCGCCCTCGACGGTAAGTAAGGTGTGGGTAGTCCCCCACCACCTCTCTCAGGTCTGGGTCTAGTTGAAGGATGCCCCAATTCTTCTGGAGGATGTCTGATGTTACCTGCAGCCCTGTCATAAGTCATGATGGGGTGGATAATGCTTACAGGCGGCACCGTACAGGGTTTGCCCTGTTACCCAATAACGTACAGGGGCACACACGCTTGGTACCTTTCAGTATGGCGATCCACCATCACAGGTCCGTCTCTAACTTCAACATTGCTTGAGAGAACCCGCGGTCCATATCTACACCTGGGTGAGAACGTTCCTGTTTTTTATATCATTTTTTCCATACTGTTTGTGTATGTTCAGTCTAGGCCCATGGGCTGTTTCCGTGTTGTTTGTTACAGAGGTCCATCCTCTAGTGTCCACTTATTTTAGAATTACCGTTATTAAATGTTAAGTTTTACCCCTCTGTCCCTTAGGGGATCAGTACTTTTGCCTTGTTAAATTACTATTACCTGTAAAGTGAATATCCGGGATTTTTTGGTTACCATGGTTGATGTTTGTATGTAACAGGTTAACAGGTTCTTGTTCCCAGCTGTTTTTCATCGGTGTATAGTTATGCCCAGTCTTCTCCCTACATTCCTCGATAACCCCAGCCCCCACTAAATACCCACTGTCCCCTTCTATAACCTACTCTCTATCTACACTATCTACCCCCTTATTAGTATGACACCTCCCCCCAGATCCTAGTTTAAAAGCTCCTCCAGCCATCTAACCATTTTTTCCCCCAGGGCAGTTGCACCCTCCCCATTAAGTCCCTACTGTAGAGCCTGTAACCGACAGAGAAGTCGGCCCAGTTCTCCGTGAACCCAAAATCTTCCTTCCTGCACCAGCTTCTGAGCCACTCATTTAACTCCCGTTGTCTCTCTGGTGACGCTTGTGGCACTGGTAGTATTTCTGAAAACATTACCTTGGAGGTCCTGGACTTGAGCTTCTCACCTAGTTCCCCAAAATCATTTTTAAAGGACCTTCCATCTCCCCCTGACTTTGTCATTGGTGCCTGCCCCACCCAGCAATCTGTCAATCCGATCTGCAACATGCCGAACCCGAGCACCCGGCAGACACACTGTTCAGCATTCACGGTCTTGCGACAGATGACCCTGCCTGTCCTCCTAATAATAGAGTCCTTAAGGTTCCTTAAGTAGATGACGATTTGACAGCCGAAAGCTACTGTATTTCTCTTGAGTCCACCATAAACAGGCATGTACGGCTTGCTCCTTCATGGCAGGATAGTCCAGTGGCCTAAATACACATTATACTGTTGGCTGATCCTGCTAGTCAATTCAGGCCTAGGTTTGCCTAATGTGTATTCCCATCTTTAGAAGGTAGGTATCTGCACAGTGTGCACTGTGGAGTCTCATTAAGATTTGCCACATTTGTGGCTTTGCAATGGCACTTCAAATATTTTATTACTCTGCTGGTCTAGCCACTTTCTGGCAATGGCAGTGTGGTTAGGGGTGCGGAGCCAGTGGCCCCACCATATTTATCATCTTCTACGCTAGTTTTATGGCGTGGAACAGCCCTGAAATCTACACCTGCCAACTCAGTTCCACAGACTGCAGGATGCTGTGACTAATTTAGGACAAAGCATACGCCACCGGGCTATGATGAACTTGGCCCTAAGTGTCTGCGAGGTCTGTAGACATAGAGTCTATGGGGGGGGGGGGGGGCATCATATCCAAAGAAGTTGTATGAGCCCTGACTGACCCATTTCCATGTCATTGACCCAGAGGGTTCCTCCAGTCTATTGGAAGATCACTACATTATTATATTTGGTTAATTCCAGATATTTAATGAAGTTTCTGGTAAAGTTGGCTGAACAGCATGAGGTGAACAAGATGACGCCAAGCAACATTGCCATTGTGCTGGGTCCCAACCTATTGTGGGCTCACACTGAGGGGTAAGAACAATAATTGGATCTGTCTAGAAATCGTATGAGGTCATGAGATGATCACACCTCTTATCATCTACCACTTCCATCTTTGCAGGAGCCCATCCATAGTCGACATGGCTTCTGCTTCTCCTATCCTGGTTGTGAACGTGGTTGAAGGATTGATAAGTTGTACCGATGATGTTTTTCCTGGAGGTAAAATTGATTTAATAATCTTTTGTGAGACTGAAGCAGTAAAAACACATAAATTCGCTTGGTCTCTCATCCACTGTCTCCTGGCATTGGGCCATATGTGCATGTCTACTGCCTGAGGGAAAGGGTGGTTAGTGGTTGTCAAGCACATTGAAATCTAATATGCCTGACCCTTGTCATTGAAGATGCCCATTCTGAAATACATATGAGGGTTGTCAGATTCAGAGAATTATGTAATAAGTACCACCAACTTAAGGTCCTCCTGGCCATCATCTGTTATCTCTGACTACAGCATAAACATGCTCAGGCTGTAAATATT
The DNA here is from genome assembly GCF_014858855.1 of Bufo gargarizans. Taxonomy (NCBI): domain Eukaryota; kingdom Metazoa; phylum Chordata; class Amphibia; order Anura; family Bufonidae; genus Bufo; species Bufo gargarizans. Next base: position 25,778 of record NC_058087.1, read on the forward strand.
GCTTGCATGGGGGGGGGGGCAAGATGCTGCCAAGTGTGTCTGTCCCCCTCCAGCCCATCTATTCCCTCCAGGATCCTGTGTCCAGACACCTCTGCCCCCTCCAAAGCCCTCTGCCGTGTCAAGATACTGCTGACCCTCCATACCTCTATTACCTCCAGAACACTCTGTCTTCTCCATTCCCTTCTGCCCCCTCCAGACTCCTGTGCTTTCAAGACTCATCTGTTCTCCTCCAGCACTCTGTTCTTTCCAGGATCCGGTGCCTGATCAGACACCTGACTCCTATCTGGACTCCTTTGTCTCCTCCAGACTACTGTCACCCAACAGACACATCTGCCCCCTCTGGATTCCTCTGTCACTTCCAGACACTGCTGTCCTCCTCCATAAATCTCTTTTCTTGCCAGATATCTATATCGCTTCTAGAACGCTCCTTCTTCTGTAGACCCCTTTGTGTTTTCCATACTTTCCTGTTTCCTCCAGACCCCTCGGTCCCTTCAAAATCCTCTGTTGCCTACAGACTCATCTGTCCTCCTTTACATTCCCCTGCCCCCTCCAGAGTCCTCAGTCTCCTCCAAATTCCCCTTTCTTCTAACAGATTTCTGTTGTACTCTAGACTCCCCTGTCCTCCTCCAGACTGGTGTTGTCCCCTAAGACCCCTCTGTATCTTTCAGATTTCGCTGTCTCCTCCAGACTCCTCTGTCTCTATGCTTCTGTGTCCTCCTCCAGATTAATCCGCCCCCTCCAGCATCCTCTCCCTTCTACCAGACTACTCTGTTCTTCTTTAGGCTCTTCTGTCCTCCTCCAGACTGCTTTGTCACTCCATAGTCTTCTGTCCTTTTCTAGACTCCTTTGTTATTTCCAGACTTCTGTCCTCTCTAGCCTCCTCTGTCAGTTACTTCAATCTGTAGTTTCCTGCTCTTATATCAGCATATCCTGATACTGGTGCAGGATGTAGTCAAGAACCGTATATGCTTTCCCACAAGCATTTCATTTTCAGTTGTAGATTTTGGGGTTCCAGAATATGCTGTGAATGCACCAGCATCTCCAGGACTGAGCGAGGTGACACCTAGAACTGAACATGTCCCCACAGCAAGCTCCCCACTTCCAGCTGTATCAGGCAGGTGAGTCCTCAGATGGAAAGGTCTGGCACCATGTTGTTCTAAACCAACCCTTTAAGCTATAGAGAATTCTTATTAGACCGCAAGCCCCTCATATGTCTGTGAATCTTGTATGACCCAGACCTTGGCCTCTCTAGACCAGCTTCTGCATTACCAAAATCCCACTGTGTTCTTACTACTGTGGGATTAGGCAGGAGCTTCAAGGCCATACACACTACAGTTGCAGAGGCACCAAGTGTCACGGCCTATGGTGTATGCTGTGACACTGTTGCCACACTTGCGGTTGCCCGCAGTAATGTGTTGCTGTGAGAGCATGCGGTGGCAGCGTCTCGGCCTTCTGGGTGATTGCCGTGACATGGTTGCCACGCATGCTGTTGCCGGTGGTAACGTATGGTTTTGTATGCACTTCCTTCATAAATGCCTCCGGCAGGTGTAGTCGGGTATAGATTCGGGCATATCCCATGATGACACGCTGGTGCAGTTTAAGTCCATTCTACTTGCCGTGGAGTTTCTGTGTGACTCCGGCCCACAGCAGTTAAAGTTAGCCTCTAAGGCTATGGCCCTCTCTTCAGCTGGAAGGAGGCCACTATGGCTAAAACCTTGGGTGGCAGATAATGCCTCCAAGTATATACTATGCAGCCTTCCTTACAAGCCAGGTAGGCTCTTTGGGGCCGAACTGGACCGCATCATGGAGGGTCTTGCCGATAAGAAAGGTAAATGCCCCCTTCAAACCTCTAGGGGTAGGGGTAGGCAGGGTTCAGATCCTTTCAGGGCCAATCCAGGCCTCAGCGAGGCCGGTGGGTCCCAGAAGAGAGGATCGTATCATTCCTGCCACAGTAAAGATGGAAAGACGGCGCCAAACATCTACCCGGACCTCCGTGCGAACACCAGATGCATGGAAGCTCCAGGCAGCGCTGCGTACTGTGGAAAATATCAAACATCCATGCAGATCACAACGCCAACCGACCTGACATGGAACACCAGACATGACAAACAACTAAATCCCAACATGAACCACACCAAACAACATAACAGGTGAGGAAGGGAAAGGAGACCAGGGAGACAAACGATGTCCAACTAGGAAGCCCTCACACAGGTAAGATAGACATCCAAAAAAGGAGCAGAGCTCCTACACATATGCAGGCAAACAACAAACTGACCTTCAGGCTCACAACAGTATAAAAGAGCCAGAGGGCACACCCAGCTCCACCAAGCTCACATCTTAACCCCGAACACACCAGGATGGGAAGGGATACACAACTTAAAGGGGAAGTGTCAAAACATGCAAAACAACCACATGTTGCCACCAGCAACAAGAATGCACGGCAAAAGTGTCATGGTCCACTACAACAGACCATGACACAGTCGTGACACTCCCACCCCTCAAAGCCCTCCCCAAAAAATAATGGGGAATAAAAAATAAAAATAAAAAAAGTGCAGATTCTGTGTCGGCATATCCCTCAAAACTGCTGCCAGCATGCCAGGACCACCAACTAGGCCCCTGGCAGCCAGCCAACAAGCAGTAAGGAGAAACCATACTGAACACAGCGTCCATCTCAGACACAGTTCACACTCTGGGCAGCTATCAGCAAGCATTCCCAACCAGCACACAACCAGCACACCAAAGGAATGCTGCCAGCAACCAGCCCAAGAGCAAGGAACAACTGAGAACGGAACGAGGGGACACACCAGCACAAGCAATGGCAACACCTGTTACCCAGAACCGCGCTGTTAGCACTAACTCCCCTTTCACCCTCCCTCCGGAGGATAAGCATGTGTGCCAGAAAATGGCAGGCGACACATGCCGAGCCCTCTTTCAAAGGCTCCGACAGAGGAGCCGTAGTGGGACATTCTGTCAAAGAGCATAACTCCAGCACACACCAAGGCTGGAGTACAACTGACTCCTGGCCAAAGGCCACAGGTATAAGAAGCACCTAGTGACCACACCCAATCAGGGGGTTAACCCTTAAAGCACCAGACAAGGGAAGGCTACAACTTAAGGGGAAGTGCACACACCAGCCACCACGTTGCCACCAGCAACAGCATGCATGGCAACCATGTCACCGCGCACACAGCCAAAGCCGAGACACTGCCACTACATGCCATAACAGCAACACATTGCCATCGGCAACCGCAAGCATGGCACAAGTGTCACGGCGCACACAGCAAAGACCGTGACACTCCCACCCCTCAAAGCCCCCCCCCCAACTGAAAAAGGGGGAACAAGGGAGACAAACGATGTCCAACTAGGAAGCCCTCACACAGGTAAGATAGACATCCAAAAAGGAGCAGAGCTCCTACACATATGCAGGCAAACAACAAACTGACCTTCAGGCTCACAACAGTATAAAAGAGCCAGAGGGCACACCCAGCTCCACCAAGCTCACATCTTAACCCCGAACACACCAGGATGGGAAGGGATACACAACAGTATAAAAGAGCCAGAGGCCACACCCAGCTCCACCAAGCTCACATCTTAACCCCGAACACACCAGGATGGGAAGGGATACACAACAGTATAAAAGAGCCAGAGGCCACACCCAGCTCCACCAAGCTCACATCTTAACCCCGAACACACCAGGATGGGAAGGGACACACGACTTAAAGGGGAAGTGTCAAAACATGCAAAACCACCACATGTTGCCACCAGCAATAAGAATGCACGGCAAAAGTGTCATGGTCCACTACACCAGACCATGACACAGCCGTGACACCAAGTACATAGCCTTCTTTACCAGCCAGTGCTGTAAATGATCCCGACTCCTGACCAGTTATTGCCCACCCGTCCCCCATTGCTGTAGTGACCTTACAGTGCTGGATGCCTCCTCTTGTCCTGTTTAAGAAGTGCTATTGACAAAGGTCTATTTCAGAGATGCTGAAGTTCCAAGTGTTCCTCCAGAAGCTACTACCAAAAAGGTTCCTGTGAAGGGATCGCCTCTTATTGAGGTGGGCAGTAATACATTGAATCAACCAGAGCTCAGTCCAACCACAGCTCGTAGAGGTGAGAACAGAATGACATTGTCACAGATCTTGTCATTATCATCTAGTGGCCTGGTCTTCAGCCTCTATACACATTTACTTCTGTTGGGGTCACATATGCTTTTCTTCTTTTGTTTGCAGTGAAACGTCTGGCTCCTCAGCGCCCCAGTGTCCCTCCGCCTATGCAGCCTCGAGGATCTGCCAATAATGAAACCTCTGATGAACTCCAGAGCCCCCGACCCATTCCTAGGAGGAATTTGGGTGGCAGCCTTAAAGTACCTAACATGCCTCCACCTAATCCTCCCCAACTAGCCAAGCATCCTGATGGAAAGTCAGATGGAGGGGATACTGATCCCTCAATGAGAAATGCTCCACAACCTCTGCCCCGGAACCGCATTCAGTCTACAGACAACTAAAGGCGGGGATGTTCTCCTCCTAAAACTTGTATTTTACCCTGGTGGGGCCACAAGGAGTGTAGGGGACTCCTAGTGGAAATACGAGGAACTGAAACATGATAAGGAAAGGAATATCTGATCCAGTGCAGGTTCCCGTACCAGATGTGATTTCTAGAGACTGGTTGGTTTCCTTTCTATAATACATAGGACTGGCTCCTATGGTCAATAAAGAGTTAATTGATCCTAACTGTGTTTTCATCCACACGTTATTGATGCAGAAATATGTAAATGATCAACTTTTCACAATTAACATTGAAAAAGCAACAAAGTAATAAGGCAGACAGAAGAGGCGGATTACGATCTGGTCATAATATACCGTCATAAAGCAGGGTTATAACATACAGTCATATAAAACAGGGTTATAATATACCTTCATATAAAGCAGAGTGACAATATACCGTCATATGATGCAGGGTTATAATATACCTTCATATAAAGCAGGGTTATAATATACCGTCATATGATGCAGGGTTATAATATACCGTCATAAAGCAGGGTTATAATATACCGTCATATAAAGGGGCAGACCATGATGTGGTTATAATATACAGTTATATAAAGAGGTAGACAAGGCTGTGGTTATAATGTACCATCATATAAAGAGGCATTTTTGACTCTATACACCACAATGGATTTGAAGTTAAACAAGATGTGCTTTACCCGCAGACTGTCGGCTTTACTCGCAGACTGTCAGCTTTACCTGCAGACTGTCAGCTTTACCTGCAGACTGTCAGCTTTACCTGCAGACTGTCAGCTTTACCTGCAGACTGTCAGCTTTACCCGCAGACTGTCGGCTTTACCTGCAGACTGTCGGCTTTACTCGCAGACTGTCGGCTTTACCTGCAGACTGTCGGCTTTACTCGCAGACTGTCGGCTTTACCTGCAGACTGTCAGCTTTACCTGCAGACTGTCAGCTTTACCCGCAGGCTGTCGGCTTTACCCGCAGACTGTCGGCTTTACCCGCAGACTGTCGGCTTTACCCGCAGACTGTCGGCTTTACCCGCAGACTGTCGGCTTTACCCGCAGACTGTCGGCTTTACCCGCAGACTGTCGGCTTTACCTCTCAGACTGTCAGCTTTACCTGCAGACTGTCAGCTTTACCTGCAGACTGGCAGCTTTACCTGCAGACTGTCAGCTTTACCCGCAGACTGTCAGCTTTACCTGCAGACCGTCAGCTTTACCTGCAGACTGTCAGCTTTACCCGCAGACTGTCAGCTCTACCTGCAGACTGTCAGCTGTAATCTGAGGGATTTACATCCAGATCAGGTGACCGGTGCAGGAATTACAGCAGTTGCATCTGTGCCTCCCACTTGTTAAGGGACCAAAAGTAATGGGACAGAATAATAATCATAAATCAAACTGTCACTTTTTAATACTTGGTTGCAAATCCTTTGCAGTGAATTACAGCCTGAAGTCTGGAACGCATAGACATCCCCAGACGCTGGTCTCATCCCTGGTGACGCTCTGCCCGGCCTCTACTGCACCTGTCTTCAGCTCCTACTTGTTCTTGGGGCATTTTCCCTTCAGTTTTATCTTCAGCAAGTGAAATGCTCAATCGGGTTCAGTAAATGAGCGACTGGCACTCGCTATGTGGGTCACAGCAACAGTATTTATTTACCATAAAATAGCATGAATTATCTCACATAATATTAAAACATCACAAAAAATTGTCACATAAAATATCCCCCTAAAAATTATAAAATATATAATATATAAGACCAGCAATCCACTGGTGTATAAGCCCTGTATGTCATAGGCCGTATGACATACAGGGCTTATACACCAGTGGATTGCTGATCATATATTTTATAATTTTTAGGGGGATATTTTATGTGACAATTTTTTGTGATGTTTTAATATTATGTGAGATAATTCATGCTATTTTATGGTAAATAAATACTGTTGCTGTGACCCACATAGCGAGTGCCAGTCGCTCATTTACTTATTTTTTTACCCTATTCTGACTGATTGGGTGATCAGTCTCAGACTAGAGCACCTTTACCACACGGAGAAAGGTGGTGAGCTATCCACAACTATTGATTTCTAAACTTTTCTCAATCGGATTCAGGTCCGGGGATTGACTCGGCCATTGCAGAACATTGCACTTCTTTCTCTTAAAAAAACTCTTTGGTTCCTTTTGCAGGATGCTTTGGGTCATTGTCCATCTGCACTGTGAAGCCCCGTCCAATGAGTTCTGAAGCATTGGGCTGAATATGAGCAGATAATATTGCCCGAAACCCTTCAGAATCCATCCTGCAGCTTCTGTCAGCAGTCACATCATCAATAAATACAAGAGAAGCAGTTCCATTGGCCGCCATACATGCCCACGCCATGACACTACCACCACCATGCTTCACTGATGAGGTGGTATGCTTAGGACCATGAGCAGCTCCTTTCCTTCTCCATACTCTTCTCTTCCCATCACTCTGGTACAAATTGATCTTGGTCTCATCTGTCCATAGGATGTTGTCCCAGAACTGTGAAGGCTCTTTTAGATGTCGTTTGGCAAACTCTAATCTGGCCTTCCTGTTTTTGAGGCTCACCAATGGTTTCCATCTTGTGGTGAACCCTCTGTATTCACTCTGGTGAAGTCTTCTCCTGGTGGTTGACTTTGACACACATACACCTACCTCCTGGAGAGGGTTCTTGATCTGGCCAACTGAATTAATTCTTCGGTCATCCATCAAAGTTGTTTTTCATGGTCTTCCGGGTCTTTTGGTGTTGCTGAGATCACCGGTGCATTCCTTCTTTTTAAGAATGTTCCAAACAGTTGTTTTGGCCAGGCCTAATGTTTTTGCTATCTCTCTGATGGGTTTGTTGTGTTTTTCAGCCTAATAATGGCTTCGCTGATGGTGACCGCTCTTTGGATCTCATCTTGAGATTTGACAGCAACAGATTCCAAATGTAAATAGCAAATAGCAGACTGGAAATGACCTCTGGACCTTTTATCTGCTCATTGTAATTGGGATAATGAGGGAATAACACACACCTGGCCATGGGACAGCCGAGAAGACAAGTGTCCCATTACTTTTGGTCCCTTAATAAGTGGGAGGCACATATGTAAACTGCTGTAATTCCTGCACCATTCACCTGATTTGGATGTAAATACCCTCAAATTAAAGCTGACAGTCTGCGGGTAAAGCTGACAGTCTGCAGGTACAGCTGACAGTCTGCGGGTAAAGCCGACAGTCTGCGGGTAAAGCCGACAGTCTGCAGGTAAAGCCGACAGTCTGCAGGTACAGCTGACAGTCTGCAGGTAAAGCTGACAGTCTGCAGGTACAGCTGACAGTCTGCAGGTAAAGCACATCTTGTTTGTTTTATTTCAAATCCACTGTGGTGGTGTATAGAGTCAAAAATGTTAGAAGTGTGTCCATGTCCCAATATTTATGGACCTGACTGTATAGAGGCAGACCAGGCTGTGGTTATAATACACTGCCTGTCCAAAAAAAAAGTTGTGGATTTAACTAAGCAAATAGTTCTGAGCCTCCTATTGGATAATCACTGCATGGGCGATTATCTTTCAGCTGGCACCAAGTTATTTAACCCCAACTGGTGAATGAGTTGCTTCTCATTTCTTAAACAACCATGTCGAAAGACACATCTCGTGGTCGTGGAAAAGATGTTAGTCTGTTTGAGAAGGGTCAAATCATTGGCATGCATCAAGCAGAGAAAACATCTAGGGAGATTGCAGAAACTACTAAAATCGGGTTAAGAACTGTCCAACACATTATTAAAAACTGGAAGCATAGTGGGGACCCATCGTATTCGAAGAAATGTGTCGGGGGAAAAAATCCTGAATGATCGGGATTGGCGATTACTTAAACGTTTGGTGAACTCAAATCGAAGAAAAACAACTGTAGAACTCAGGGCTATGTTTAACAGTGAAAGTAAGAGCTTTTCCACACGCACAATGCGAAGGGAACTCAATGGATTGGGACTGAACAGCTGTGTAGCCGTAAGAAAACCACTAATCAGTGAGGCAAACCAGAAAAAAAGGCTTCAATTTGCTCGGGAGCATAAAGATTGGACTCTGGAGCAATGGAAGAAGGTGATGTGGTCTGATGAGTCCAGCTTTACCCTGTTCCAGAGTGATGGGGGTATCAGGGTAAGAAGAGAGGCAGATGAAGTGATGCCCCCATCATACCTAGTGCCGCCTGTGGGGGGCAGATGCTATGATCTGGGGTCCTGCAGTTGGTCAGGTCTAGGTTCAGCAACAGTATGTGCTTCAAGAAGGAGGTCAGCGACCACCTGAACATACTGAATGACCAGGTTATTCCAGCAATGGATTTGTTCTTCCCTGATGGCACAGGCATATTCCAAGATGGCAATGCCAGGATTCATTGGGCTCCAATTGTGAAAGAGTGGTTCAGAGAGCAGGAGACATCATTGTCACACATGGATTGGCCACCACATAGTCCAGACCTTAACCTCATTGAGAATCTTTGGGATGTGCTGGAGAAGGCTTTGCACAGCGGTCAGACTCATCAATGCAAGATCTTGGTGAAAAATGAATGCAACACTGGATGGAAATAAATCTTGTGACATTGCAGAAGCTTATCGAAACAATGCCACAACGAATGCGTGCCGGAATCAAAGCTAAATACGGTCCAACAAAATATTTTTGGACGGGCAGTAGTGTATACAGTCATATAAAGAGGCTTACCAGGCTGTGGTTATAATATACAGTCATATATAGAGGCAGACCAGGCTGCGGTTATAATATACAGTCATATATAGAGGCAGACCAGGCTGTGATTATATACAGTCACATAAAGCATGGTTATAATATACCATCATATAAAGCAGTGTTATTATATACTATCATATAAAGAGGCTTTACCAGGCTGTGGTTATAATATACAGTCATATATAGAGGCAGACCAGGCTGCGGTTATAATATACAGTCATCTAAAAAAGCAGACCAGGCTGTGATTATATACAGTCACATAAAGCAGGGTTATAATATACCATCATATAAAGCAGAGTTATTATATACTATCATATAAAGAGGCAGAGCAGGCTGTGGTTATAATATACAGTCATATAAAGAGGCAGAGCAGGCTGTGGTTATAATATACAGTCATATAAAGAGGCAGAGCAGGCTGTGGTTATAATATACACCTGGTGCTGGTCCCACGGACATGGTAGAAAATGAGCCCTGGCATGACACTTGGTGCTTGCTCTATATGTCTCCACAATATACAGTACAGACCAAAAGTTTGGACGCACCTTCTCATTCAAAGAGTTTTCTTTATTTTCATGACTATGAAAATTGTATATTTACACTGAAGGCATCAAAACTATGAATTATCACATGTGGAATTATATACATAACAAAAAAGTGTGAAACAACGGAAAATATGTCATATTCTAGGTTCTTTAAAGTAGCCAACTTTTGCTTTGATTACTGCTTTGCACACTCTTGGCATTCTCTTGATGAGCTTCCAGAGGTAGTCACCTGAAATGGTCTTCACTTCACAGGTGTGCCCTGTCAGGTTTAATAAGTGGGATTTATTGCCTTATAAATGGGGTTGGGACCATCAGTTGTGTTGTGGAGAAGTCAGGTGGATGCACAGCTGATAGTCCTACTGAATAGACCGTTAGAATTTGTATTATGGCAAGAAAAAAGCAGCTAAGTAAAGAAAAACGAGTGGCCATCATTACTTTAAGAAATGAAGGTCAGTCAGTCAGCCGAAAAATTGGGAAAACTTTGAAAGTAAGGGCTATTTGACCATTAAGGAGAGTGATGGGGTGCTGCACCAGATGACCTGGCCTCCACAGTCACCGGACCTGAACCCAATCGAGATGGTTTGGGGTGAGCTGGACCGCAGAGTGAAGGCAAAAGGGCCAACAAGTGCTAAGCATCTCTGGGAACTCCTTCAAGACTGTTGGAAGACCATTACAGGTGACTACCTCTTGAAGCTCATCAAGAGAATGCCAAGAGTGTGCAAAGCAGTAATCAAAGCAAAAGGCGGCTACTTTGAAGAACCTAGAATATGACACATTTTCAGTTGTTTCACACTTGTTTGTTATGTATATAATTCCACATGTGATAATTCATAGTTTTGATGTCTTCATAGTCATGAAAATAAAGAAAACTCTTTGAATGAGAAGGTGTGTCCAAACTTTTGGTCTGTACTGTACATGATGGCTACAGATGAGCAAAGTTTAAAAAAAAATTAATTTGGACGTTTTGCTGAATTTTTCCAAAAACTTCAATCGGATCAGAATTTATTAGTGGCGAAGTGCGTTAAAAATGTGCTTTTTCCTGGCTGCTGAGAGCCTGTATATCTGTGTAGAACACTATGCATTGCAGAAACATGCATAGGGAGTCTGCTGTGGTACTGAAACAGTACTGTGAGTCAGTATGACATGCAGATGACAGGTGTCGCTCTTAGAATCACTTCACTTATTTGGGCAGTTACGGGGCAAAAACTGACCAAATAACTCAAGTGTGAACTCAGCCTTATAGGTTAATGTTAGCGTCAGGTATGAAGAACCGTGCAGCAGCCCAAGATCCTACTATAGCGTGAAAGAGCGCACTCCTTTTACACCGTCGTCAGGTGATTCCACATAGATGTCTATAGAACCTGCTGATACAAGTTGAGCCCGCGGACATAGTGGAGAGGGTGTCAGCAGTAAGTTTCTGTTGACGTCACTAATTATTTTGCCCTTCTCATCCGTCATAAGTAGGGATGAGCAAATCGATATGTTTCATAGTAGGGATGTTTCATATTATGTCGTGAAGTCTCGCGAGACTTTGGGTAATAACTTCAGATATTAATTTCTACTATTAAAAACCTTTTACCAAACTCTGTTTCGGTTCCAAGTGGTACCTTGAAGTTATTACCCGAAATTTTGCGAGACTTTGTGAAGTAATAACTTCGGCTCATAGGAGCCAGTACATTCTAATACTAGTATTCTAACTAAGTTTTATGCAAATTGACTTTGAATGTTTCATCTAAAGTCGATTCGCTGATCCTTAGTCATAAGAAAAAAGGATCCTGTCTTTTAAGCATCCACCTTCACATGGTCAGTGTTTGGTCAGTAATCCATCAGTGTTGCTAAGGCCAGACAAAAAACAGGAGTGGATCCAAAACAGAGATGGCATGTGAATGGAGTATTTGCATGTCTTCTTTGTTTTGTACCCACGCCTGCTTTTGGCTTGCAAATCATGAGTAAATACTTGTCACGGATGATGCTGAACATAGCTGGAAGTTATAAATAAACGTCTGACTGGCTTGATCCCAAACTAAGGAGCATATAGGTGACCCCTATAAAACCCTAAGAGCTCACTCTGACTGCTAAGCACATACAAGGGTCTTAAAAGGTAGACGATTGTATGCCCCCGTACCCAAGACTGTTTGACACCTGAAAACCCTATAATAGTGAGGGGACACAACCACCGGCTCCCTACACTTCATGCCGAGGGAATCAGGGTCACCTAGAATCAGGCCAGTAAGGAAACACAATCCATGAAAGGACTTATCTAAACAAGCAGCAGAAGTCTCCAGCAGTGAACACTTCAATCCAGGAAGTAGTATAAACCGCAAAGTGAGGCAGTATGGGATGGAATATAAAGGAAAGAGGATTAGTCTAAATTGGTGACACCTGGGAGAAGGAAATGAGATGAGAAAGTGAAACCAAAACAAAGAACATCATGCAATAGGTAGAGAAGGATGTCTGTCAAACCTTCTCACAGAAGTGGCGGTGACAATACTGCTACAAAATAGGGACTGTGTGATACAGGCCTTACGGCTGCTCCAAACATAGGATCTGTTGTGGCTCATTCACAGAGTAGGAAGGGTGGCGACAGCAAAAGGAGTCAACATAGTGGCCCCATCACATAGTGGTGAGAGTGGCAACAGCATGAGGAGACAACATAGTGGCCCCCGTCACATAGCGGTGAGGGGGCAACAGCATGAGGAGACAACATAGTGGCCCCGTCACAGAGTGGTGAGGGTGAAAACCGCATGACAAGTGTAAACATAGTGGCCCAGTCAAAGAGTGGGGAGGGTGGCAAAAGCATGAGGAGTCAACATAGTGGTTCCGTCACATATTGGTGGCATAGAAACAGCATGAGGAGTCAACATAGTGGCCCAGTCATACCGTGGTGTGGGTGGCAACAGCATGAGGAGTCAATGTAGTGTCCGCATCACAGAGTGGTGAGGATAGCAACCGCATGAGGAGTCAACATAGTGGCCCCTCACAAAGTGGGGAGAGTGGCAACAGCTTGAGTAGTCAACACTGTGCCCTAGTCACAGAGTGGTAATGTGGCAACAGCATGAAGAGTCAACATAGTGGCTCAGTCACAGAGTTGTGTGGGTGGCAACAGCATGAGGAGTCATCATAGTGGCCCCGTCACAGAGTGGGGGAGGGTGGCAACAGCATGAGGAGTCAATATGATGGCCCCCTCACAGAGTGGTGAGGGTGGAAACCACATTAAAAGGCAACACAGTGGCCCCTTATAGAGTGGGGAGGGTGGCAACAGCATGAGTAGTCAACACTGTGGCCCAGTCACAGAGTGGTGAGGTGACAAAAGCATGAGGAGTCACTGTGGCCCAGTCACAGAGTGGTGAGGGTGGCAACTCCATAAGGAGACATCATAGTGGCCCTGTCACAGAGTGGGTGGCAACAGTATGAGCAGTCAACATAATGACCCCATCACAGAGTGGTGAGGGTGGGAACAGCATAAGGAGTCAACACTAGAGATGGCCTTGCGGTTCGCCCTGCGGTCGTTTTGCTGCAAACTTTGCTCGTTCACGATTTGCCAAACATGCGAAGATATGGCGATGTTCGCATGCGCCATATTCTTTTGCATTGCGCCGAACTTTGACCCATGACACATCCATCAGTTGGGACAGGACATCCAATTGAGACAGAACCCGATCTGGCAGCCATTTTACATTCTGTGTTTTGCCAGTGTAGGGAGAGGTTGCTTTGTGGAACATGAACAGACTATTAGGGACACCAAACGCTAGCTAATAGGGCCACAAAAGTCCTTTTAAGAACTGGTATAGGTGTGCTATCGATAGGTGTGATATACTGAGGGGTGGGATATACTTATAATATACTTTCTAACATAGAAAGTATATTATAGTGCATTTGTATTGTGCAGCAGTTGTGTGCGGTTCTGCTGCGATACCGCAGCTATATAGAGGGACAAACGCTATTGGAATAACTAATTGCAACTGGTGCGATATACCTGTTGCCCCAAAAAAACTAATTGAGTGGTTGTGATATACCTATAACATAGAAAGTATTTTATAGTGTATTTGTATTGTTCAGCAGTTGTGTGCAGTTCTGCTGCGATACCGCAGGTATATGGAGGGACAAGCATTTTTGGAACAACTATTTGCAACAGGTGTGATATACCTGTTGCCCCCCAAAAAACTGATTGAGGGCTGCGATATACCTGCTTCCACCAAATATTGATTCAGGTGTTCTGTGACGGATACCACACCTTGTGCCCGCTTGACATCCCCTACGTCAAGCTCATGAGACGCGGGCGCAGTATGGTCACTGGTTACCAAAGCGTGACATTAGGCCCTCCAGAGAAGCAGGTAAGGTCAGCTTGGTACAGTTTACAAAGACACCCGTCCACGTGGGCACAGAGAGGCAACAAGCTGAGAGAGCTTTTTTACTGCTGCCGTGAAACAGCGACTTCTCAGCCCGGGTATACTGCCACCAGCTTCTAGTTTGATATACCGTAAGCCTGATCCGCTAACGGGATTATATAGGGTGAGAAACCAACCCGCGGTAGCTTATAACTAGGCCGAAACATGGATGTGGGGATTCGTGATCGAGATGCAAGACAGTACTGTTATGGAATATAATGGACACTTGCTTGTCACTTACAAAATAGTTTGTCCGAGAGACAACCCCCAGTATGCATTCTATGATTGAAACTATTTGCAGCAAAGACTTGAAACTGTCAGGAATTCCTCTATCATACATATGCCTTAAACTTATTTCCTGTTTACATTCCTTCTTGCTAAAAGACCAACCATGTGAGCCCACTCCTCCCACTAATATGGAGGGTATATAATGTGAAGCCCCCAACTAATAAATTAGAGTTATGCTTTGACTTTATCTAGTGTCGGTGTTATTTCTCTTACCGTGCATGCATGTATCTATGTAATTTGGAGCAGTGTATCAACCTACCTGACCATTGATCAGAACCAGAACATTTTGGTGCCCAACGTGGGGCTCGAAGGTTGGACCCCCCTGTTCCCGTACCCTCGGAGATCAGACATAGGAGGGGCGCACCAACGAACACCGGGATCGCTACCCGTGATATGAGGTAAGAAAACCTGGTGTAGCCTCTTGTTATCTGTCTGAGGAAGGAGTGCAGCAGCAGTTGGGGAGCCTTTGAGGGCACGCAGATAAGAACCCCACAGTAATTGATGAGATTTTGATACACTGTTTTATGTGTTGTGTTGTTCTGATGTCGTTATGACCTTGAGCACCTATGTATAAACCACAGAGTTACAAGGAAGCCTACCTCATTAGCCTACATCACGGTACAGCCAGAGGCATCTGTCTGGATAGTAGAAGGGGAGGAGGCAGTCAGAACCAGTCCAAAGGTGTACTTAGTGTCTGACTCAAAGACGAACTCAGGTAGTTCAGGAACACAGGGTGCAAGCACAGGTTACGGACGAGATGGCTCCAGGAGCTATTACATTATGGGAAATGTTGAAAGTGTCCCGAAGGGATGCTGCTCACCGGAGCAGTACATGGCGGATAAGAGAGGGAAACGCTTCATAAAGTGTTTACCCAGGTTGGAGAAACATTATGAGATGTGTAAAGGTGGCCCTCTGTGTTGATACCTGGAGAGCATTGTTAAATGAAAAAAAGGCAAGCTTGCTGATGAAAAGATAGTAAATGCAGTGGAGGTGTGGCTTGACTGCAGCAAAGAATTTGAACGGACAGGGGGAGAACAGAAATATAATGAAAAGACAGGAAGATATTACTGTATGCCCGGGCAGCAGCCACCTTATAATTATGGTGTCATCAAGAAGAGGGTGGTGGACCTGTGCCGTATGTGGGCAACAGAATCCTCCCTCCAGTGTTACGTGCCTCGTATGTGGTTCTTCATGCCCATATAGCCACATTCCTGTAGCTCCCGACACCTCCTACCCACAGCTCTTCATGAGACACCGTCATATTCCCAGGCGACGCCCACGGCTGGACTGTTAACCCCCGGTAACCCAGATCCCTCTGTCCTACCTGTAAGCCCACAAGTGCAAGCACTCTATCCCATGATAAATCCTGATAGCACATTCAGTCTGCCACAGCAGGTTGTTCAAGTGATGGTCAGGAAGAAGGAGGCGGAGAATGGTGGGGATGAGAACCTAGCAGAACCCGCCCCCCTCCCCCCGTGCATACAACTTTCCCCTCTCCTGCAGATATTAGCACTCCAAAACAGCGGTCAGACTTGACCGAGGCGGAGCGGCGGATACAGTATGAGTTACATGAGATAAAAGAACAGATGAAGAATGTGGCAGGAGAACAGTCAGAATTTTTTAGATATGCAAATGAGACCATTTTATCCAAATAGATATGTGTGATTCACACCAAATAAGCTGTATTCAATTGTCAGTCATTTGCCGGACCCCAAGACCCACCCTATGCCGTTTTACTGTAAATTAGATCAATTATAAAAGACATATGGGTGTACGTGGTCAGATCTACAAAGTATAGTACAGTGAGAGACAGGGGGGCATAGCTGGAAGGGGGGAGTGACGTCATGACATTGGCATGTGTGATAAGCGAGAACACTGTCTGCAAGGCCAAAGAGAGAATTAAAAGAAGATTGTCGCATTCACACATGCAGGCAAGCAATACATTTGGACTGTGATGCCTCAGGGAGCACAAAATAGCCCTTCATGGTTTAGCAAAGCTATGTCCTCCGTGCTCCAACCATGGCAGGCAGACAACCCGGAGGTCTAACTCCTACAATACGTAGTTCTTAGCCTAACTCATGGTGGATGCAACAGACGGCTGGGCTACTACTCCAAGCGCCTTAACTCTGTAGCCAGAGCTGCCCCTTCCTGTGTCAGAGCTATCCATGCTGCCAGCTCTCTTCTGGACGTCACATCTAACGTTGTGCTTGGGCACCCGCTCACTATTTTGACATCTCTGCCATCCTCCAGCAGACACAAACCAAACACCTCACTGCACAACGCCACCTCCGGCTGCAGTGTAGTCTACTCCTGCCAGATAATGTCACCATTCAGAAATGTCACATCCTTAACCCTGCTGCACTCCTTCCTCTTTCAAAGGGGAGTATACTAGAGATTCAGGAGATGCTTCTGAAGATTTTTTTGATCTGCATGCTGAAGAAGATCTTCAGGAAGAAGAACTATGGACCTCAATTGACAATGATAGAAGCTAAAGTAGGGACACCGACATCAGTCCAAGACACTCCTCTGACAAACCCTCATTGGATTCTCTTTGTGGACGGCTCAAGGTACGCCGATGACAAAGGGAAAATTCCATACAGGCATAGCAGTCACTAGTGAGCATGAAGTGCTGTGTGCAAGACGATTGCGCAGAGACCAGTCAGCACAGGAGGCTGAACTTATTGCAGACGTTTTCTCCCAGTCCGAGCACTCTCATTTTATATACTAACCTTTTATGTGGTACAGTGTCAAATGCTTTGGAGAAGTCCAGATATACGACATCCATTGATTCGCCGCTGTCAAGTCTAGAACTTACCTCCTCATAGAAACTGATTACATTAGTCTGACATGACCGATCCCTCATGAAGCCGTGCTGATATGGCGTTATTTGCTTATTTCCCTTGAGATGCTCTAAGATAGCATCTCCTAGAAAACCTTCAAACAGTTTACCCAAAA
Source organism: Bufo gargarizans (assembly GCF_014858855.1). Classification (NCBI taxonomy): domain Eukaryota; kingdom Metazoa; phylum Chordata; class Amphibia; order Anura; family Bufonidae; genus Bufo; species Bufo gargarizans. The sequence goes on from NC_058087.1 coordinate 43,187, forward strand.
CAGATGGTAAACTTACCGGCCTATAGTTTCCAGGCTCTGTTTTTGGACCCTTTTTGAATATTGGCACCACATTTGCCATGCGCCAATCCTGTGGGACATTCCCTGTCAGTATAGAGTCCGCAAATATTAGAAATAAGGGTCTGGCTATGACATTACTTAATTCCCTTAGGATACGGGGGTGTATGTCATCTGGTCCTGGTGATTTGTCTATTTTAATCTTTTTAAGTTGCTGTTGCACTTCTTCCTGGGTCAGACAGGACACTTTTAATGGGGAATTTATTTTTGCATTCGGCATGTCATCTGACAGTTTATTTTCCTCAGTGAATACAGTGGAGAAAAAAATATATAACAGCTTTGCTTTCTCCTCGTCGCTCTCTGCGACTCCCCCCTCATTACTCTTTAAAGGGCCGACACCTTCAGGATTTAGACTTTTTACCATTTATATAATTGAAGAACATTTTAGGGTTAGTTTTACTCTATTTGGCAATTAATCTCTTGGTCTCTAGTTTGGCCGCTTTTATTTGTTTTTTACATGTTCTATTATTTTCCTTATAGTTTTTCAGTGCTTCCTCGCTTCCCTCCTGTTTTAGTGATTTATATGCTTTCCTTTTGTCATTTATTGCTTTCTTTACAGTTCTATTTATCCACATTGGTTTCTTCTTGTTCCTTAACCCTTTTATTCCCATACGGTATGTACCTCTCACAATTAGATTTTAGGATGTTTTTAAAGATATCCCATTTTGTGACTGTATTTTTATTTTTGAGGACTTTGTCCCGGGTAGTTAGGCCTATGGCCTCTCTTATTTGGCTAAATTTAGCTTTTTTGAAGTTTGGTATTTTTGTTCCTCCCTGTAGAAATGCTCTTTTGAATGATAATTGGAAGGTTATTACTTTCTGGTCACTATTTCCCAGGTGTCCCCCGACCTGCACGTCTGTTGTTCTTTCAGGCCTATTGGTTAATACTAAGTCAAGTATGGCCGTCCCTCAAGTCGGGTCCTGAACCAGTTGGGAGAGGTAATTGTCTTTGGTTATTGCCAAGAACCTGTTTCCTTTATGAGATATACAAGTTTCAGTTTCCCAGTCTATATCTGGGTAGTTGAAGTCCCCCATAATAACCACCTCATTATGATTTGCCGCCTCATCTATCTCGTTTAGTAGTAGATTTTCTGTGGACTCTGGTCGCATGTCATGGAACCATGAACCAGACGTACAACAATAGATAAGTGGAAATAAGAAGGCTTTATTGAAAATCAAGCTGTAAGGCAAAAGTCCAAACGGATGGCTAAACCGAAGCAGGGTCTTGCGAAGCCAGAGATCAGGAACCAGAAGGGTAGTCAGACGAAGCCTGGATCAGGAACCAGCAGGGTAGTCAGACGAAGCCAGGATCAGGAACCAGCAGGGTAGTCAGACGAAGCCAGGATCAGGAACCAGCAGGGTAGTCAGACGAAGCCAGGATCAGGAACCAGAAGCAGCAGCAGTCTTAGAAGCATGTGAACACAGGAGGACCAAGCAAGGAACTGAAGCCACAGACCTCCTATATATATGAGCTAGGCATCCAGCTCCTCCCAGTGGGAAGGAGAAGCCGCAGGGTGGGAGGCTACAAGAAACCCAGAAACCAAGATGGCCGCCAGCACATGTCAAACGAAGGAGAACAGCAAGAAGGTAAGACCATGACAGTACCTCCCCCTCAAGGGCCCCTCCTCCGCGGAGTAAAGAACGGTTTCTGAGGGAAGCGTGCGTGGAAGGCTCGGAGCAAGGCAGGAGCATGGACATCTGCGGAGGGAACCCAGGAACGCTCCTCTGGACCGTAACCACGCCAATGGACCAAAAACTGCACCCGGCCGCGGACCAGGCGTGAGTCCAGGATATTGCTCACCTCATACTCCTCACGATTGCCCACTTGGACCGGACGAGGCCGAGGAACCGAGGAAGTGAAACGATTACACACCAGTGGCTTCAACAGGGAGACATGAAACACGTTGGAGATCCGCATGCCAGGAGGAAGCGCAAGGGCATAGGCTACCGGGTTTACCCTGCGAAGCACTCGGAAGGGACCAACAAAGCGAGGCGCCAGCTTGGGAGTGGGCACTCGAAGGTTGAGGTTGCGGGTGGACAACCATACGCGGTCTCCGACCTGGTAGGAAGGAGCGGGCGCTCGTCTGCGATCAGCCTGGAGTCTCTGGCGCTGCGCAGAGACCTCAAGGGACCTCTGGATCTGTACCCAAGAAGCACGTAGGACGGAAAGGTGATCCTCCACAGCCGGAATATCCTGGGGAGAGAATACCTCCGGTAACACGGCAGGTTGGAACCCATAATTGGCCATGAAGGGAGACGTCCCAGAGGAAGAGTTCACCGCCGTGTTCCTGGCAAACTCAGCCCAAGGCAGGAGGTCAACCCAATTGTCTTGGTGATCGGAGACATAGCAACGAAGGAATTGCTCCAAGGCCTGATTGGATCGTTCTGCGGCCCCATTGGACTGAGGGTGGTAGGCCGAGGAGAAAGAGAGATGAATCCCCAACTGGGAGCAAAAGGCGCGCCAGAACCTGGACACAAACTGACTCCCCCGATCCGACACAATCTCCTTGGGCAAACCGTGCAACCGGAAGACCTCCCTGGCAAAAATCGAGGCCAACTCTTGTGCAGAGGGTAACTTCTTGAGAGGAACACAGTGGCACATTTTGGAAAACCGATCCACAATCATGAGAATGACCGTATGGCCTCGGGATGCAGGGAGGTCCACAATGAAATCCATCCCCAGGTGTGACCATGGACGCTCACCGGTGGCTATGGGTTGCAAAAGGCCCAACGGAAGGTGCCGAGGGGACTTACTCTGGGCACAAACGGAGCATGCCGCTACATATGCGGCGATGTCGGAACGTAGAGAAGGCCACCAGAACAGACGTGAAACAGCCCAGGACAGCTGATTCTTTCCAGGATGCCCCGCAGCCTTGGAGTTATGGTAGGTTCGCAACAACCGAGTGCGCAACTCCTCAGGCACAAAACATCTGCCGTTGGGTCTCCCAGAGGGAGCACCAGATTGAGCCGCCAAAATCTGCTCACCCAGGGGAGAGGTCAGGCTGGTGCGAATGGCGGCCAGGATCTGATTCGGAGGTATGACCGAAGTCGGAATCGACTCCTCCCCGGACAGCTCGGAGTACTGCCGTGATAAGGCATCCGCTCTGATGTTCTTGGAACCGGGTAGGTAGGAGACCACGTAATTAAAACGTGACAAGAACAGAGCCCATCTGGCCTGACGTGGTGTCAATCTCTTGGCCTCAGAGAGGTAGGTCAGATTCTTGTGGTCCGTCAGGATGAGAACCGGAACCACCGAGCCCTCGAGCAAGTGCCTCCATTCTTTAAGGGCCTGCACGATGGCCAATAACTCCCTGTCACCAATCTGATAGTTGCACTCCGCGGAAGACAGTTTCCGGGAGTAAAACCCACAAGGAAGCAGAGGACCCTCTGGTGTTCTACGCTGAGACAGAAGGGCGCCTACTCCCGTCTCAGACGCGTCCACCTCGAGGACAAAAGGCAACCCAGGGTTGGGATGCGACAGAATCGGAGCCGACACAAAGGCGGACTTTAGAGCCTCAAAAGCTCGGATGGCCTCGAGCGGCCAGACCTGGGGATTACTGCCCTTCCTGGTCAGATCCGTGAGAGGCTTGGCTAGCATGGAAAAGTCCCTGATGAACTTCCGATAATAATTGGCGAAGCCCAAAAAGCGCTGCAGGGCACGAAGACCACTGGGCTGGGCCCACTGTAAGACAGCCGAAACCTTCTCAGGATCCTTGGAGAACCCCTCAGCGGAAATGATGTAACCTAAGAAGGTTACCTGGGATCGGTGAAATTCGCATTTCTCAAGCTTACCGAACAGCTTGTTCTCTCGTAACCGTTGCAACACTTGTCTGACATCCAGAATGTGGGCCTCCATGGATTCAGAATATACCAAGATGTCATTCAAATAGACCACCACACACTGCTGCAACAGGTCACGGAAAACATCGTTGATGAATTCCTGGAAGACTGCGGGCGCATTGCACAACCCAAAGGGCATAACCAAGGATTCATAATGACCGGTCCTGGTGTTAAACGCGGTCTTCCACTCATCGCCCGCCTTGATCCTTACCAGGTTATATGCCGCCCTCAGGTCGAGTTTGGTAAAGACCGTGGCCCCTTTGAGGCGATCGAACAGCTCGGAAATCAAGGGTATCGGGTAAGCGTTCTTGATCGTGATGCGATTGAGACCCCTGTAATCGATGCAAGGCCTCAACTCACCGCCCTTCTTTTTCACAAAGAAAAATCCAGCCCCTGCCGGGGACGAGGATTTGCGAATGTGTCCGCGTGAAAGCGCCTCCCTCACGTACTCCTCCATGGCCTCATTCTCCGCTACCGACAGTGGATAGACTTTGCCACGAGGAGGAACGGCACCAGATTGTAACTCTATGGCACAATCGTATGGGCGGTGCGGAGGTAGGGCAACCGCACGCACCTTATCGAATACATCCCGGTACTCCTCGTATTCAGGAGGCAACAGAGAGTCCGAGGAAGTACACAGCAACTTGACAGGCCCATGGATGCAACTAGCCCCACACTGCGGTGACCACGAGAGGATCTCGGCCGATCTCCAATCGAAAGTCGGATTATGCTTCTGGAGCCAGGGGTACCCCAAGACCACCGAGTAGTGTGGAGACGAAATAACCTGGAGACAGACCGACTCTCTGTGAACGGCACCAATGGCCATCCCCACTGGAAGGGTCTCCTGAGTCACGTGTGGCGGCAGAAGGGGTCTGCCGTCTATCGCCTCAAGAGCCAGTGGGGAACCTCGAGGCTGCAGAGGAATGGAATTGGCGGCAGCGAACACACCATCAATGAACAAACCACCAGCACCAGAGTCCACCAACGCCTGGGTCGTCACCGAGCCCCCGACCCAGGAGAGGACAACAGTAATCAGTGGTTTGTCAACACGGGAAACCGGGGACGAGGAGACTCCACCCAAGATCTGCCCCCGACAGGATCTCAGGTGCGAGCGTTTCCCGGACGGTTCGGGCATGCCAACCGAAAATGCCCACCGAGACCACAGTACATGCATCGGCCCTCGCGTCTCCGGAGTACCCTCTCCCCCTCGGACAGGCGAGCAAACCCCAGCTGCATGGGTTCACCCCCAGACAAGTCATCCCCAGGAGGCGTGGGAGGAGAGGGAGGCACGGGTGGGACAGCAAACGTAGGCGCCAATCTGTTAGAAGACCTCCGCAGGCTCTCCTTAAAGGAAGGTCTCTCCCTGAGTCTGGTGTCAATCAAAATCAGGAAAGAAATAAGAGACTCGAGCTCCACTGGTAGGTCCTTAGCTGCAACCTCATCCTTCAAGGCATCCGAGAGACCATGAGAGAAAGCAGCGACCAGAGCCTCATTATTCCAGCCCACCTCTGCTTGCCAGGGTACGAAACTCAATGGCGTATTCAGCTACGGATCGTGAACCCTGTCTGATGGACATAAGGAGCTTCGCAGCAGAGGCAGCACGAGCCGGCACATCGAATACCCTCCGAAGAGAAGCAACAAAACCGGAAAACTCGGCAACCACCGGATTGTTGTTCTCCCATAAAGGGCTGGCCCAGGCCAAGGCCTTGTCCGAGAGCAGCGAGATCAAGAAGCCCACCTTTGATCTCTCAGTAGGAAAGGCATGTGGCAGCAACTCGAAATAAATGCCCACCTGGTTAAGGAAACCTCGGCACTGAGTTGGCTCTCCCCCAAAGCGCTGTGGAAGGGGGGCAGAACCGGTCATACCCCGAAACACCGTAGGCGCAGCAACAGGTGTCGGGGTAGACTCTGGCGCAACAACCGGAGCGGCAGTAGGAGCGGGCCCAGGAGCGACAACCGACCCATCGGCAACGGAAGCTAAATGAGCCGTGCGTTCAAGCAGGGTTTGCAACGCCACAGCGAACCGACCCAACAGGTGATCCTGCTGATCAAGTCTGGCAACCAGCGTAGGTAGCGAGGATGGCCCTGTACCGTCAGAATTCATGGCTTGGTCCTAATGTCATGGAACCATGAACCAGACGTACAACAAGAGATAAGTGGAAATAAGAAGGCTTTATTGAAAATCAAGCTGTAAGGCAAAAGTCCAAACGGATGGCTAAACCGAAGCAGGGTCTTGCGAAGCCAGAGGATCAGGAACCAGAAGGGTAGTCAGACGAAGCCTGGATCAGGAACCAGCAGGGTAGTCAGACGAAGCCAGGATCAGGAACCAGCAGGGTAGTCAGACGAAGCCAGGATCAGGAACCAGCAGGGTAGTCAGACGAAGCCAGGATCAGGAACCAGAAGCAGCAGCAGTCTTAGAAGCATGTGAACACAGGAGGACCAAGCAAGGAACTGAAGCCACAGACCTCCTATATATATGAGCTAGGCATCCAGCTCCTCCCAGTGGGAAGGAGAAGCCGCAGGGTGGGAGGCTACAAGAAACCCAGAAACCAAGATGGCCGCCAGCACATGTCAAACGAAGGAGAACAGCAAGAAGGTAAGACCATGACATCGCACCAGGCGTTTCACACCCCCTACAGACCCCAAAGCAGCGGCAAAGTTGAAAGATTGAACGGGGTGTTGAAGTAAAAAATGTTGAAGATTACCAGGGAGACAGGGCTCAATTGGGTTTAGTGCTTGCCTATAGCACTCATAGTAACATAGTACATAAGGCCGAAAAAAATACATTTGTCCATCCAGTTCGGCCTGTCATCCTGCAAGTTGATCCAGAGGAAGGCAAAAAAAAAACTGAGGTAGAAGACAATAAAAAAAAAGTTAGGCACACACCAAGGCCTCCACACAAACTGACACCATACGAGATCCTATTTGGGACAGGGCCAAAAATGGGACAGTGTTTCCCGCAACAGTTGCAAATGCATTATGAATCTGTTGCCAAATATGTGATAGCTCTGAGTAAACACACATACACAAGTTTTCTCTTCCATTCCAGATCCTAACTACCTAGTAGGAAGCCACACTCTGAAACCTGGAGAGTGGGTGGTGGTCAAAAAGCATATCGAAAGCACCCTCGAACCACGGTACGAGGGACCTTACCAGGTGCTGCTGACCACCCCAACTTCTGTAAAACTCGAGGGGAGACCTAACTGGATCCACGCATCACATTGCAAAATAAGCTAGCTCCAGATATTGAGGGAACCACTGCTGAATCTGCATGATGCCTGTTGCAACAGTTATCGCTCTGCTACTTTTTGTCTACACCTACACGGTCACATATACACAGACTCTTCCAAAGACAGGAGGACAAGTGGCCATCACCCAGCAAAAAGAGAAGGATGTCTACATATTGACCACTTTCTGGTTTAATTCCTCCAGCACTCCAGATTACTGCAGTCTAGTATTGTGCCCAATGCCAGCATGGCAATGTAGCATATACCAAACGGGCAGCCATAGAGCCACATACATCTGTGTCACTGATAACCAGTATTGGGAACAGTGTAACTCGTGGGGAGCAGTTGGGTGGAACACGGGTGACCCATGGGGATACAGACCTCAGAGTGCCCGAGACAAAAAAGACAAAATCCTTGCTTACCCGCATGACACTGTTTAAGAGTGGAAGATGCCACCCAAGTGGACAGACAGGCTCCAACATGCCACTTGCCCTCACAATAGAAAAGCCCAGCCCTAATGACGCAGGGACATACCTTATAGGCACCTGGATGGGGGTAACTGCTGGGGACATGGGCATGTTCCACCTGAAAGACCTATATAATTTCATAAAGATAAGAGAAGGATCTGTCCAAACCCTACACTTCCTCCCTTAGGCAGATGACAAGCGATAGCAGACCCCACCTTTAAAGACACTATGGCCGCCGAGACAGGATTTTCTGACCCCAACCTGTGGTTAGAATGGATGAAATACAATGCTGACACACACAATAAGACGAACTGTTACATATGTGGGGCGGGGGGGCACGCCCACACCTAGGCACAGCGCCCTTGCATCTGCCTCCTGAGACTGAAAGCTGCTTCCTCAGCCTATACACCAACGCTAGCCTGAATGACACTGCCTGTGAAAAGTGGAAGAGAAAATACCCCCTGGAAGTAAAAACCCCCAAACCAGGTGAAGGCATAGCCATATACCCCGGTAACTACACCTGTTACTTCAACCCTGGCAGTCAGAGATTCTTGGGCAATTTCACAGAGTGGTACTGCTCATCCTACAGCAACCAGTCCACTGAAACACAGAATCAGAGGGTATCTTTGGGGGATCTGTGTAAACCCAACGAGTTTAAGGCCAGAGATCAAGTGGCAGCTGGATTTGAATCCCTACTCTCAATGGAGACAATCAACAAGAACGTCGACTGGATAAACTACATATATTATAATCAGCAAAGATTTGTAAACTACACCTGTGATGCCCTAAAAGGAATTGCAGAACAGTTAGAGGCCATGTCTGCTGTGGCCTTTCAGAACAGGATGGCCGCCCTAGATGTGATCCTAGCTGAGACTGGGGGGAGTTTGTAAAATGCACCTACATCCCAGATAATACTGGCCCCAAAGGGAAGGTAACTGAAGCAATAAACAAGCTTACTAACCTCTCAGAGGAATTAAAACGCAACTCAGGGATAACAGACCCATGGGATGAGTACTTTGGATGGTTCAAAAATTAGAAATCCTTCCTCACCCAGATGGGTCTGGTGATAGTCTTGATGCTAGTATTAATGTCAGTAGTGTTATGTTGCATTGTACACTGTAAGAAATAAAAAGATAAGAGTCTCTATTTGAAATACTTGTCCTCTCTAGCGCTGCAAATCCGAAAGACGATGTGGGAAAAGTCCGCTATGTAGATAAATGTGGAGGAGGATTGCGCTGCAGGAAAAGAATCTTCTTGTAAATGTAAGCTCCCTTATGAAAGTCTTAAACCATTGGGATCACAGACCAACTTTACAACCTTCACTGGTATGGAAATCTGTGGTATAGAAAACGCACTATGGTGTAGCGAGTTCAAACATCAAACGCACCATGTGAACAGGATATACTCACAGGATTCCAGATAGGTAAGTGCACGTAGAGATCTAAACGATATTTCCTATAGGGTTCTGTTGGAAGGAAAACACTATAGTGTAGTAAAAAAGGACACGGTGCACGCCTGCAAGACAATTGTACTCACAGAACTTCTCTGGAAAAATGCAAAAAGGATCCTGGCAAAATCTTCACAAGCAGCCGGGCAGATCGAAAGGGAGGAAGTCCAGAGACGTCAGTATAGGATTTTTCAATCAACCGACTGAATACTCCTATGCCTAGATGGTAACGAACCACAGCTTTCAGAACGCTTTCAGTAGAGGAATCACAGATGTAATACGCACCAAGGGGTCAGATGAAAATGTATTTAATATACTTGATAAAACAAAGAATTACAGCTAAAACTGCATGTGAAAGGAGTATTCAGTCGGGTGATTGAAAAATCCTATACTGACGTCTCTGGACTTCCTCCCTTTCGATCTGCCCGGCCGCTTGTGAAGATTTTGCCAGGATCCTTTTTGCATTTTTCCAGAGAAGTTCTGTGAGTACAATTGTCTTGCAGGCGTGCACCGTGTCCTTTTTTACTACTCTATAGTGTTTTCCTTCCAACAGAACCCTATAGGAAATATCGTTTAGATCTCTACGTGCACTTACCTATCTGGAATCCTGTGAGTATATCCTGTTCATATGGTGCCTTTGATGTTTGAACTCGCTACACCATAGTGCGTTTTCTATACCACAGATTTCCATACCAGTGAGCATTGTACACGGTGTCCGAAAAATATGTGAAAAAAAATTGTGACCTCAACTACTGAACAGCCCATCATGCTGCTATATGGTGAAGAAGAAATGGGAACCAAAGAAATCAACACAAGTTCCCCCACCGATTACGATGTTGTACCGAAATAGGGAAAGATGAATCCCAGGGAACCATCATAAGTCCGATTAACCGGGAGTCTACCCAAAAGGGGTAGGTTGTCACCACTGTGGGTGAAGAGGATTGCGAATGGTATACCCAGGGGTTCACTAGGCAGGAAAAGTTCTACAATTAGGAAACCAAGGGGGGACTGTTATGGAATATAATGGACACTTGCTTGTCACTTACAAGATGGTGTCTGTCCGAGAGACAACCCCCAGTATGCAGAGAGACAACCCCCAGTATGCATTCTATGATTGGAACTATTTGCAGCAAAGACTTGACACTGTCAGGAATTCCTCCGAGTCTCTCATACATCTGCCTTACACTTATTTCCTGTTTACATTCCTTCTTGCTAAAAGACCAACCATGTGAGCCCCCTCCTCCCACTAATATGGAGGGTATATAATGTGAAGCCCCTGCAGCCAGCCAGTCGCAGGGGCAACACGTGAGGTGCACAGTGGGCCGATGAGGGGCCAATAACACACAGTTCATCAGGTTACTCACGGTTAGCAGAAGCCTCCCTGGGCCGGCAGCACAGTGTTGAGGTGGACAGCACGAAATCCTCCGGGGCACGCTCTGTGTAGGGAAGCATCAGCCAAGTTGGTGGTTGAGGTGCCCTTGATGTTAGGGGTGCTTAGGGTGCTTGTTGCGGCTGAGTCCCTTGATGGTTTTTGTCGTGACGCCAGTACCGTTAATGGTGGTACAACCATAAGTGGCAATAATGAGGTAGGCAGTGGGGAAATGCAACTCACAACTTTTACTTTGGATGTCCTTGGTTGCAGCAGCACAAATATGCAGTCTCTTGAAGGTGCAGAGTTAATTCTGCAAATCCACAGTTTCTAGGCTTTTCAGGTTTCTAGTTTTGGAGCAGTGGGTCAGCTTAATATCAGTGCAATTTTGGTGAGGTTGCCAGAGGCTATGGTATCCTTCACCTGAATATCTCAAAGGTCCTTTATGCCTGGTTTACGGCCTTTATCCTTTGGATGTATTCAAGTCTGTCCTTTTTCTCTTGTCCCTTGCTGGATTAAAACTGTTCTTCAGGGCTGAAGTGCTGGATCTGCACCTTTTCACTCTCTCAGTATCAGTCTACCTACTGATCTCCACACTGACCTCTCGTCCCACTCTATTCAACTCAACTCCATTCTTAATCTGCTGGTCTGAACTCACTAAACTAGGCCTGAACTAGGTATATATAGGACCTGAACTTTATCCCCATCTAGTGGTGGGATGTATAAATTACACCTAATAGGCCTGTTAACAGGGATTTTGCAGATACATAAATGCAAAGTTATACCATACTGTACAATGCAATTGTTGAGATCAAAAAGTACTTTTAAGCAGTGCCCACACACGTAATGGGATGCTGCACCCCCACCTAATAAATGAGAGTCATGCTTTGACCTTATCTAGTGTCCGTGTTATTTCTCTCGCCGTGCATGCACGTATCTATCTATCTAATTTGGAGCAGTGTATCAACCTACCTGACCAAACCTGGAGTTGCAAACTGGGCCAGGTATGGAGACAGGGGGACATAATACTATATGAAGATCTTAAAAAGAAGTATGGACTGGGTAATATAGGACGGTGGTTCTTTTATCTACTTAAAACAAGCACTGCGAACGTCGCTAGGGAAGGGTACACAAATTGTTACCCTTTCGCAGTCGCTAGTTAATATCTCCAAACTAACAGCAGGGGGGAAACTAGTTTCTCAGATATATCAATGTCTGCTACAACAAAAGACTAAGAAAAGAGCAGCCAATAGCTTAATGCAGAAATGGCAAGATGTTATAAACCCCCAGCGTGAAGAGTTTTGGGAACTGGCCATACAGGAAAGAAGTAGGGTCTCAAAGAACTTTTCCCATAGGATTACCCAATTTAATATATTATACCGTCTTTACTACTCCCCTAAGATTTTATTGAAGTACTACAAACCTAAAGTTTTTAGCTTCTTAAAATGCGGGGAGGTAGGAGTGGATGATGCTCATATACTTTGGACATGTATAAAGATCCAAGAGTTCTGAGGAAAGGTCAGTGATAGAATAGAGCAATACCATTGGCTCAAAGTCCCCAGGCAATTTGAGATACGCATATTGGGGGTGATGGATAAAATGGATACCCCAACACCGAGAAATAGCATCTAAACTACTTTTTCAAGCTAGGAAATGTATTATTGGACATTGGGGAGGTAGTGCTGTTCCCACGGTCAGGGACTGGGAGAAGCTTATTAGAACCTCACTTTCATCTGGCAAATATTAAGAAAAAACTGATTCTGGAGTTTTTTTTTGTTTTTTTTTCGAGAGGGAGCAGACAACGAATAAGGGAGGTGGGTCGGGAATGGTATTTAATGTTATGAAATCAAATGATTGTTAAAACTTATTTTGTATGATGTAAAAAAAAATACCTGACCATTGATCAGAACCAGAACAGCGCAAGATTAAAATCGCCTTAAGGGCACACTAGACACTCTACACACGGAATATATATAGTGCTCGGAGGTTACAGTTACAGGTGATATAGGTACAACAGGGTTAAGCAGAGCAAAAGTCAGTTACCAGGTAGATGAAAGTTCCTTGGGGTTATGAGGTGGAATAGTCCTTGGCTGCAGTCACGTGGGGGCGGTGATGTCACCGTTTTCCAGGTATTTCCAAACACATTGCACGATGTGACCGCCTTTCAGAGAAAAGACACACCCGCTCGCTGGCACAAGCCTTTTAACCTGTAGCCGGTCCCTCCCCTCCCGGCCTTTGGGAGGGGTCCAACCCCCTCTGCTGGACTGGCTGCAAATGACCCACAAAACCCTTTAGGGTTCATAGATCCAGGCCAGAAGGTCACAGGGAGATGGTTCTGGGACCAACGGATGCGTCTGGGTTCCAGGCTACAAGTAGAGTCCAAGCATGGTACCGTTATTGGGTTTCTGTTCCCTGGCATCTTAGCATCAAGCCAGGACCACGTGGAGGTTTGGCTTTGCGCCAGGATCGCAAAAAGATGACCGAATTATGCCTGGGATGGACGGCCGATTCATAATTCCTTATGAAATGTTGGTGCCAACATGTCTGCTAGATTCGATTGAACTGGGAAATGGTTTAGACCCCCTGCAGGGAGGTTTTGCTGCAGGATCCGTGCTGTGTGAATGGAGGTGTGAAATGTAGCCAAATGTGGCCTGCTAGGAGTTTCTGGCTGCGGCTTTGAATCAGGGCCCTCCTGTGGAGTTCACTACCTCTGCTATCTTTCAGCAAATGGTGGGTGTGAGGACATGGCTGACAGTAAATATTAATCCATATTTCTGACATCTTCTATATACCCGTTTCCACCAAATACTGATTGAGGGGTGCGATATACCTGCTTCTACAAAATACTGGTTAAGGGGTTCTATATACCCGTTTCTACAAAATACTGATTGAGGAGTGCGATATACCGGCGGGAAGGTACATAACTTTTACTGCCCACTGGGTGACCCTTCTGAAGGCCATGAAGCATGTTACCCGTGGCACCCGTGTGGATTTGGTGTTACTGCCACAGATTTCATGCAAGCCTGCCTCCTCTTCTCTTCCTCCTACTCCATCCTCAGTCTCTTCCGCTGCACCCGCCCAGCTCTCCAGAACCTATTCGACGTGCCAGGTGAGACGTTGCCATGCTGTGCTGCGGCTGTTGTGCCTGGAAGCCAAGAGCCACACCGGTCCTGCACTGCTTTCAGCTCTGCAGTCACAGGCCGATCAGTGGCTAACCGCGCTCAATTTGACAGTTGGTAAAGTGGTGCGACAATGGTGCCAATCTGCTGAGCGCGCTGAAACGGGGCAAAATTACACATGTGCAGTGAATGGCACACTTCCTGAACTTAGTCGTGCAGCGATTTGTTGCCAAATACCCCGGGTCCAGGACGTCTTGCGGCAGACCAGGAAAATCTCTGGCCATTTTAGAAGATCTTACTCGGCCATGGCTCGCCTTGCTGATGTTCAGCGGTGACACCACCTGCCCGTCAGACGTCTGATTTGTAACAGCCTGACACACTCGAACTCCACCTTGTATATGCTTGATAGGCTGCTCCAGCAGCAACGTGCCGTTAACGACTACCTGTACGAACTCTGCAGCAGGACAGGTTCTGGGGAGCTTGGTTTCTTTTTACTGCGCCAGTGGCTTCTCATGCGCGACAAATGCAGACTTCTGTGGCATTTAATGAGATCATCAAACTGGTCTGTTGCAGCCAGGGCATCATCAGTGACATCGTACCTTACGCCTTGTTGCTGGAGCGTGCATTGCGTTGTGTCATTGATAAAGCCGTCGAGGAGCAGAAGCAGGAAGATGAAGGAGCCGCAATGCTGAACAAATTCCCAGGGGGGGCTGCTCCATCTGAGACAAGTCAGCAGGAGTCTGAAGAGGAGACAGAGGAGGATGGTGGCTGGGTGAGGAGGAGGAGCAAGAAGAGCAGGCTTTGAGGGGGAAATTTAACTTTTCGGGGATCCCTGGTGTTGTCCATGGCTAGGGGGGGAAGGAGACAGAGGACGACATTCTCCTGGCCGATGAGTAGGAGCCAGGGCGCTCCACCGCTTCCAATTTAGTGCAAATGGGGGCCTTCATGCTCCAGTGTTTAAAGAGGGACCCCCGTATAAAAGGCATAAAGGGCAAGGACCAGTACTGGATGGCAATGTACTTAGACCCCCGGTTCAAAAATAAAATGGCAGACATGTTACCAGCATTACAGAGGGCTGTCAGAATGCAGCATTTCCAGGCGAATTTCCATCCACAGCTAAACAGGTGCGTGTACCAATGCTATCGCACCTGCAAGAAGAGGGCGGTTTGAAGATGTGTTGGACACTTCCGATATGAGATCCTTCTTGCAATCAACCCATCGAGAGCCGCCCTCCGGATCCAGTCTCAGGGAACGCCTAGATGGACAGGTGTCCAACTACATCATCAGGTAACGGGCGATGTGGACGCTCTGAGAAGCGAGGAACCCCTGGACTACTCGGTGTGAAGGCTTGACCTGTAGCCAGAGCTGGCACAATTTACATAGTTACATAGTTAATACGGTTGAAAAAAGACATACGTCCATCAAATTCAACCAATGGATAGTTGAGGATGCGAATCCCAGAATTTGCCATGGAACTCTTGGCTTGCCCCTAGTCTAGTGTCATGTCCGAAAGGACGTTCAGTGCAGCAGGGGGGGGATCGTGACTGATAAGCGCACTCGTCTACTTCACTTTCCTAAAAATGAATGAGGCATAGATCTCGGAGGAATTCAACACCTGTGACAACCATGTGTAATTGAATTTCCTCATGCCAGCCCACACATATCCGCCACAACCCAGAACAAAGAATGGTCCTTGTCTTATGTATATACAGCGGCATAAAAGGCCTGTTCTGTCAGGTGAATGCCAAATTTTTGGGGCCTGTACCCCAGTGGCCTCCAAAATATTTTTTATCCAGTGACCACCTAATGTACCTCTAGACACATAATCACAAGTTTTTTTTTCTGTCCGGTGAATGTTTGGGGCCTGTACTGCACTGGCCTGCAGTAAAATTGTTATTCAGTGACCACCTAATTTACCTCCAGCCACATAATCACGTTCTTTTCTGTCAGGTGAATGCCTAATGTTTGGGGCCTGTACTCCACTGCCTACAGCAAAATTGTTATTCAGTGACCGCCTAATGTACCTCCAGCCACATAATCACTTGTTCTTTTCTGTCAGGTGAATGCCTAATGTTTGGGGCCTGTACTGGCCTACAGTAAAATTGTTATCCAATGACCGACTAATTATAAGGCTGTGACCAGCCTGCATTTGTGGGAGGGGCGTCTGGCATATATTCGCCTCCCCTTCGCTCAGCCAGGCGCCCGAGCCTCACGCAGTACTGCGGCATCGCCTTCCTCCTCCGGTCAGTATTGTCACTTCCGGGTTACCGTGGTCACGTGCCGCCGACGTCAGCCTCGCCACACGCCAGCCAGGTAATCGGGGCGCAGCTCGCCCCGCTCCAACTGTATATCGCGTCCGGCCGGGTCTGGGTCCGGTGGTGCGGGGTTGAGATGCCGCTCTCCCCCAGTATGTTCCGCCCACGCAATTACAGGCGGCTGGGCTGGGGGAGCGGTGTCCTAGCCTCGTGCCCTTCAGGTCACATGCCGCTCAGGACATGTGTCAGGAGGGGTTTACAAGCTCAGTTAGTGGCAGAGCCAGTGTGAGGCAATTTTGAGACTGGTAATTAAGTCTAAACTGTCCTTCCAGCGCAGGAGGTGTCGGCAAATTCTGGCTTTATGTTGCAGGGGTACTCCCGTTTTCTGGGGGGGTCGCAGCTTCATTTGGGCTCCCCAACCCCTCCAGCGGGTTACCGGCGGGTTAAAACACCGTGCATGTGCCCGTTCAGAGCTCAGGGCAGCGTTACATAGGCTGGTTAAAAAAAAAAAAAAAAAAAAAAAAAGAGAAATGCGTATGGTATGGATATGTGCGTACATGTTTGTGTATGTATGCACGTATACATATATCTATGTGTATATATGTATGTGTATATGTATGTATTCATTCATATATAGCAGAATTAAGCATCATAGTACCAGAATTTGCGGTCCAGGTGGGGGAGCTTTTACTTTCCTGTTTTAAGTCAGCGGGTTTTCGTTTCGTGTCCCTGGATCGCCCAGGTTGTCAGCGTCCCTGGATCGCCCAGGTTGTCAGCGTCCCTGGATCGCCCAGGTTGTCAGCGTCCCTGGATCGCCCAGGTTGTCAGCGTCCCTGGATCGCCCAGGTGGTCAGCGTCCCTGGATCGCCCAGGTGGTCAGCGTCCCTGGATCGCCCAGGTGGTCAGCGTCCCTGGATCGCCCAGGTGGTCAGCGTCCCTGGATCGCCCAGGTGGTCAATGTCCCTGGATCGCCCAGGTTGTCAGTGTCCCTGGATCGCCCAGGTTGTCAGCGTCCCTGGATCGCCCAGGTTGTCAGTGTTCCTGGATCGCCCAGGTTTTGTCCCCTTTATCCTAGGGTTTTACATCTATTCTGATGTCGGTTGTTCCTTCTTTTAGATTGGGCAGTTGTTATTTTCATTCCTCCTCTCCTTCGTGTCATCTAGGAATTTCGAGGCACTTCCAGGTAAGTCGGCTTAGAGACGGTCACTGAGGCAGGGTTAACTGTCAGTTTGATACTCAAGTCCGTTCTTTTTATTAGTTCCTCTCAAACGATTGGGGGTTTGTTTTTGGAAATCGTCTTTTCAGATCTGTTCGCATTTCGTCAGGTAGGTGCTTCCGCTGATCACTTTCACGCTTCAGTCTTTCACTTTCTTCCGGCCGCTATCTCCGATTCCGTTTGTGCTTCTTGTTTCCGACAGATACAAATTCCCCCTTTTTTCCCAGGTCATCATGTCTCACATATCCGATATGGAGGACAACCTCTCCATGCCAGGATCATCCGTTTCGGGGCATCATAGCAACACTTCATTAAGGAGTTGGACCGTGCCAAGGTTGCTTGCCGAACTCAACCGCAGGGGAATTCGGCATCCCGCGACTGCCCGCAAGGCCGAATTATACCGGCTCCTGATGACCACTCCGGGTCCGACAGCTGAGCGATCCAACAACGACTCCGTCCGGCTGGCACTAGCCCAGATCCAGTCATCCATCGCCGGACTCGTCAGCTCAGTCACGGACATCCAGAATAGGGTCGCGGTTTTAGAAACCAGGCCAGCAGCCTCGCCGCAATATCCTGGGTCGGCAGTCATTTCTGCCATCCCTCCGGACGTTGCAGGTAGGCCTTCTACCACCCCCCAGATTGCTCCTTCCCATTTCGTTCCGGAGCACATCAAGAAGGATATCCTGGCAGGCAAGGATGTTAATTTGGCATCCATTTTGATTGCCTCCCAGGATATTTCCGAAAACCGGGTGATCAATTGCGGAGAGGTTTCCGTGGTGTTGAAGGCCAAGGATGCTCGGCTAAACAGGAAGTTGTCGGTTTCTGAGTTCGTCCTGGCCTTCAGCCTCTACAGGGACGTACTGTGCTCCGCTCACCCCAATCGCAGGGAAGAATTAGACACCTACTTGTATCGGATTACGGATTTGGGGCACAAGTACGGCGGCTCGGCATTTTACGACCATCACCGTTCGTTTTCTGCCAAAGCCGCCGCGGCCCTGAATCAATTTCAGTTCATGTCCAACTGGGCAGACTTGGACATGGAGTTATTTTGCCGGCACTTCGCAGGTCTGAAGGCTCCCCTGTGTGCCATCTGCCAATTCATCTTTCATTCCACGGAATGGTGCCCTAATCCGGTGCAAGATCCTCGGTCAGCACCCACTCCAGGTCCCTCCGGATCCTCCAGGTCTTCCTCGTCATTGGATAAACTGGGTAGGCCTATTGTGTACCTCGGCAGTAGCCAGGTGTGCAATAACTTTAATGCCAAGGGCTGTGCGTTCAACGCGTGCCGAGCACTGCACATCTGCTCCCTTTGTTTTCGGGCTCACCCTCGTCCTTCTTGTCCCAGGAAGTCAGCCAGGGACTCCTGACTAGCCGACCTCAATTTGGAATTGCTGGCTGCACTCCTGCAAGGCCACCCAGATCGTTCCTTTGTCACCTTCTTATTGGACGGGTGCAGAGAGGGGTTTCACACCGGCATTATCACGCGCCCCCAGGGCTGCTGGATGGGCCCCAATCTACTATCCGCCTCCGGTGACCCTGAGGCGGTGACCACCCTCATTCAGGCAGAGGTTGACAAAGGGTTAGTCATCGGTCCTTTCCTTAAGATCCCGTTCCAGTCATGGCGCATCAACCCTATCGGCCTGGTCACAAAGTTATCCTCAAATAAAAAACGTCTCAATTATGATCTGTCCGCGCCTCATATGTCCTCCATTCCCAGTCTTAATTCACTTATTCCTTCTGAGGAATATTCCATGCAGTACTCCTCAGTTGACGAGGCCATCCAGTACATTCTTCAAGCAGGTGTTGGGGCTTGGTTGGCCAAGGTAGACATTGCCGATGCTTTCAAGCTGCTTCCAATACACCCGCAGCTTTGGAAGTACTACGGCATCCAGTGGGCAGATAAATTTTACTTTGCCAACCGGCTTACTTTTGGCTCTAAGAGCAGCCCCTGGCTTTTTGAACAACTTGCTAAGGCCCTGCACTGGATTCTCAA
Source organism: Bufo gargarizans (assembly GCF_014858855.1). Taxonomy (NCBI): domain Eukaryota; kingdom Metazoa; phylum Chordata; class Amphibia; order Anura; family Bufonidae; genus Bufo; species Bufo gargarizans. The sequence continues at coordinate 62,195 of NC_058087.1, forward strand.
CCATCACGGTGGCTTATCCATGGTCGTTCACTACTTGGACGACTTTCTCCTCATTGAAAGGCCCAGCCAGGTCCCTTCCATTCCCCAGTCACTTCTGGATATTTTTTCTCGACTCCAGGTCCCCGTGGCCACAGCCAAGACTGAGGGTCCGGCCACCACAGTCACCTTCCTGGGCATCATCCTAGATACCGTTAAAATGGATGCTAGCCTCACCAGCGAGAAGTTGCTCAGGATTCGCTCAGCCATCTCCCGGGCAGTTCAGTGTCACTCTCTGACCAGGGCGGAGCTCCAATCCTTGCTGGGGATGCTCAATTTCGCCTCCAGAATTATGCCCCAAGGCAGGACCTTCCTTTCCAGGTTGCTATGTCTCCTGCCCTCCGCCCCGAAGCAAGATTCTGTCATCCATTTGGACAGCCAGGCCATTGCAGATCTTGACATGTGGAGCGGTTTTCTCTCTGACTGGAATGGCATTTCTTTGTTCGTTCCGCAGTGGGATTCCTCTTCCCCCATGGTTTTTTCTGACGCCGCTGGTTCCTTCGGGTTCGCTGCCATCTTCAGGTCTCATTGGCTGGCTGCCGGATGGCCGTCAGAACTAGCCTCAGACTCCGCAGCCCTAAAATCCTCCCCCCTTTTGGAACTTTACCCTGTTGTGGCGGCTGCTCAGGTCTGGGGTCACCACTGGTCCAACACTTCGGTGACGTTCATTACAGATAGTCAGACCTTGGTAGACATTGTCAACAAGGGCAGGGCCCAGTCCCCCAGGATCATGGCGTTGTTGCGCAAGCTAGTGTGGTTATCCCTCCATCACAATTTTCACATGCGCTGCGTGCACATCCCAGGCGAACAGAATAGGGCTGCGGACGCGCTTTCCCGTGCTAATTTTGCGGTTTTCTTCCAGGAAATGCCCGACGCGGATCGCTCAGGCACGCTGGTGCCCCAATTCAGCACCCTCGTTCTGGTTTAGACTCACTCTTAGAGGAGGCCAAGGGTCTGGTCACCAAATCGCTGTCACACAACACGGCGAGAAATTATCGGGCTGGCCTAAGAGCGTTTGATAAATTCTCTCAGAGTCATCCGAGGGGTCAACACTCCGAAATCTCCCACATCATGGCTTTCCTGGCCTATTGTCACTCGCATCTCTCTCTATCGCATGGTACCATCAGACTTTATTTAGCCGGACTTCAACATCATGCCATGCTGGCCACTCCTCATCACAGGTCCTTTTTTTCCGTCCAAGCTATTAAAGCCACCCTTCGGGGCATTCAAAAGGAGGGGAAGGGGTCCGTGAGCCATAGGCAACCAGTGTCCAGCAAATTATTCAGGGATCTCTCCTCGACATTGGATGGTAATCCTTTTGGGCCCTCCATTAGCCTGATTCTGAAAGCGGCCATGTTTCTCACTTTTTATGGGTTCCTTCGGCCCGGAGAGGTTTTGGCCGGTCCAAATCGTACTAATCATCCTCTGAAGCAACATTTGTCATGGGGCCAGGGCCATTACACACTCTCCCTACCCTCCACCAAAACCAATCAGACGGGTCCCCCCACTCAAGTCAAGTTCTACCCAACTTTGAACAAATGGTGCCCCGTTCAAGTGCTGCATCAACTGACGGCACTCACCCGAGGTTCATTGCCCGACAGCCCACTCTTGCCGCATGCAGGCAAGCCACTCAGCACCTCTCAATTTATCTCCTACATCCGCGCCCTCGCCCAGGGACTAGGCCATGACCCCAAGGTAATTTCAGGACACTCCTTTCGCATAGGGGCGGCCTCTGCCGCTTCTCGACATCGGGTGCCGGCACACGTCATCCGGTCCATGGGGCGGTGGCGGTCCTCCTGCTTTACCCGGTATATACCCGATCCTCAAGTCGAGATATCTCACGCCTTTCAATCACTGGCTTTGTAATTTGTAAATAAAAGTGTTGTACCTACCTGTTGTTTTTTGCCCCCTTTTTCTCACTGGTGTGCCCGCGTCCGTGGCTTCCGGCACAATTCAGCCACTATGTTCAGGGCAGGTCTCTCTGCGTACGCCGACGTTGTCCTAGCCCTGACCACAAATATACTGTACCTCCAGCCACATAATCACTTTTTTGTCCAGTGAATGCCTAATGTTTTGGGCCTGTACTCCACTGGCCGTCATATATTACTCCAGCCACATAGTCACTTGTTCTTTTCTGTCAGATGAGAGCATAATTTTTGGGGCCCGTACTCCCGTGGCCTCAAATAAAATTTCTCTAGGCTCCAGCAGGGCACATTTTTGAGAGTTTCCCTTTAAGATGCATAAAAATGGCCCTGGATTAAAATACATATTTTTTGTGGGAATTTTTGCTATTGATCCCCATCTGGTATGTCACTGTCCATGTTGTGGGACTATTTGTGCACTTCTAGTAAATATTTGGTGGCTGCAAATATGACCTGAAGATTTTTCAGGTTCGCCTGCCATTAAAGTGAATGTTCACGAAATGTTCATGAAACATCCCGGCCGATGTTAGTTTATCACTAGTCAACACAGTGGCCCAGTCACAGAGTGGAAAGGTGGCAACAGCATGAGGAGTCAACATAGTGGCTCAGTCACAGAGTGTGGAGGGTGGCAACAACATGAGGAGTCAACGTAGTGGCCCAGTCACAGAGTGGAGAGGCAGACAACAGCATGTGGAGTCAACATAGTGGCCCAGTGACAGAGTGGGGAGGGCGGCAAGAGCTTGAGGAGTCAAGATAGTGGCCCCTTCACATTGTAGTAAGATGGTGTCACGAGGGTATCGAGAACCACGCCTGACTCCGTTATACCCAGGGTCAGGAAGTCGCAGCGGTTGGCTGCACGCTCTATTTAAGATAGGGCTGTTTTCCTTATGGTAGCTTTCTGGGTTTGCTTTGCAAACCCTTTTTGGCTCACTCAGGGATCCATAGCTCCTTCTCCTCAGCTGTTCCTTGTCCAGCACTCCCAAACCTCCTTATACTCCTCTCTCACACTTCTCTGGTTGCCAGAGATAGAGCTTCCTGCCTGGACATCTATACTGACCCACTGGAGCTGTGCTGCTGCGTTCTCTGGTTGTTGTTCCAGAACGCTACCCTCCCGATCCCTGTTGGACCTTTGTGGACTGCTGTGGTCGCCCACCTGGGTGTATGTGTTTGTCTGTATTTGTCTGTCCTCTCCCTGGTGTTTCCCTCTTAGTGCAGTGGTGCGGACTAGCGATCCCACCGGCCCGTTCACTACCTAGGGCTCATTTTAGGGAAAGCCAGGGTTTAGGCACGTGATCGCCGCACGGGTGAGGAACCCGTCTAGGGACGTCAGGGCAGTCAGGTGCCAGCCGCAAGGTGAGTTAGGGGTCACCACCTTTCGCCGTAGGCGTGGGGTTTGTTTTTTTTGTGGGGAGAGGGGTCATTTCATTAATGTCTGTCCTTCTTTCCTCAGAAACAAAAGACCGTCGGAAAAACTACTAACCCCAGGCTGTGCGGAGGATGTCAGCCGGGGGGTATACGTTTCCTCCATACGAACATCGCAATTTGTGTTGCCAGCGGTTATTATTTTTGGTGATAAGACGGAGACTATTTCTTTCTTTCTAGACAGTGGAGCAGGGGTAAATTTGATAGATGCCCATTTTGCCCGCACTTTGGGTTTGTCTCTCTGTACGTTACAGAGACCCATTCCCATATTCGCTATTGATTCTGCTCCTCTGTCTCAGAGAAACCTCACCCACATTGTTCATAATTTACACCTTCGGGTAGGGGACCACCATAACGAGTGTCTTTCATGTTATGTTCTGGAGGGGCTTCCCACTCCGGTGGTGCTGGGCCTTCCCTGGTTGGTAGCGCACAATCCAGTGGTGGATTGGCAGGCCAGGGAGATATTGGAGTGGAGTGAGCATTGCAGAGAAAATTGCTTAAATAGCAATTGCTTAGTCGCCTCCATAACTACCCTACCTACATTTATTTCGGATTTTTTTTCTGAAAAGGGTTGTCAGAAGTTACCACCTCATCGTCCTTATGATTGCCCGGTTAACCTTATTCCCGGCGCAAAATTACCCAAGACCAGGTTATATAATCTTTCAGGTCTGGAGAGACAAGCCATGAAAGATTATATCTCCGAGAGCTTGGCTAAGGGGCACATCAGACCCTCTTCTTCACCCGTGGCTGCAGGGTTTTTCTTCGTTAAAAAGAAAGATGGGGGCCTGCGTCCTTGCTTAGATTTTCGCGAATTAAATCGGATAACCATCCGAGACCCATACCCTCTTCCTCTCATTCCTGACCTGTTTAACCAGATTGCGGGTGCTAGGTGGTTCTCCAAACTTGATCTTAGGGGGGTCTACAATCTGATTCATATCAAGGAGGGGAATGAGTGGAAGACAGCGCTTAACACCCCTGAGGGGCATTATGAAAATCTAGTTATGCCTTTCGGTCCTGACCAATGCCCCTGCTGTCTTCCAACATTTCGTTAATGACATTTTTAGTCATCTAATCGGCAGGTTTGTGGTAATATACCTAGATGATATCTTAATTTATTCGTCTGATCTGAAAACACATGAGGTGCATGTCAGACAAGTACTGCAGGTCCTACGGACGAATAAATTATATGCTAAAATTGAAAAATGTGTCTTCGCCGTTCAGGAAATACAATTCCTGGGTTATTTTTTATCTGCGTCAGGTTTCCGTATGGATCCTAGGAAGGTCCAGGCAATTTTAGATTGGGATCTTCCTGAGAACCTCAAAGCACTACAACGGTTCTTGGGCTTCGCGAATTTCTATAGGAAATTCATTAAAGATTATTCACTTATTGTAAAACCGCTTACTGACATGACTAGGAAGGGGACTGATTTTTCTAAATGGTCTGACGCCGCTAAAGTTGCTTTTTCCTCTCTAAAAGAGAGGTTTACCTCAGCACCTGTACTAGTCCAACCTGATGTCTCCCAGCCTTTTATTGTTGAAGTCGATGCGTCAGAGGTGGGAGTGGGGGCTGTGCTGTCTCAGGGTCCGTCTCCTGGCAAATGGCGTCCTTGTGCTTTCTTTTCTAAAAAAACTATCTGCAGCAGAAAAGAACTACGATATTGGCAATAGGGAACTGTTAGCTATTAAACTTGCGTTTGAGGAGTGGCGTCACTTCTTAGAGGGGGCAGTCCACCCCGTCACTGTGATTACGGACCACAAAAACCTTCTGTACCTCGAATCAGCTAAGTGTCTCACCCCTAGACAGGCTAGGTGGTCGCTATTTTTTACCAGGTTTAACTTTGTAATTACCCATCGTCCTGGGGCAAAAAACACCAAGGCTGATGCACTCTCTCGTAGTTTCCCTGGAGGGGGTAATGCGAGTGATCCGGTGCCCATTCTACAAAGAGGAGTGGTTGTCTCTGCTGTACACTCTGCTCTGGAGGGGAAGGTGCTAGAGGCCCAGGGGGACGCCCCGGTCTCTTGCCCAGCAGAGAAATTGTTTGTACCGCTGAACCTACGTTTCGAATTATTAAAGGAACATCATAATTCGGCACTTGCTGGGCACCCGGGTAGTAAAGCAACCTTGGAGCTATTGTCTCGTCGTTTTTGGTGGCCAAGGTTGCGTCAGGATGTATTGGATTTTGTGTCTTCTTGTTCTACCTGTGCGCGCGCAAATGTTTCACGTACACGTCCTGCAGGGTCTCTATTACCACTCGTCATTCCCAATAGACCGTGGACACATCTGTCAATGGATTTTATCACTGACTTACCTTTGTCTGCGGGTAAAACTGTTATTTTGGTGGTAGTGGACAGGTTTAGCAAAATGGTACACTTCATTGCGTTACCCGCACTACCTAATGCTAAGACTCTTGCTCAGGTATTCATCAGTGAAATCGTGAAGCTTCACGGGGTCCCCTCCGATGTTGTTTCGGATCGGGGTACCCAGTTTATTTCTAAATTTTGGAAAGCTTTTTGTTCCCGTTTGGGGGTACACTTGTCCTTTTCCTCAGCTTTCCATCCTCAGTCGAATGGACAGACTGAGCGTACCAACCAAAACCTGGAGACATATCTAAGATGTTTTGTGTCTGAAAACCAAGAGTTGTGGTCATCATATTTACCGTTAGCCGAGTTTGCCATAAATAATCGTCGTCAGGAATCCACTGGCAAGTCACCATTTCTTGGTGCATATGGTTTTCATCCCCAATTCTGTACTTTCAAAGAGGGGGGGTCTTCTGGGGTTCCCGAAGAGGAACGTTTTTCGTCATCTCTTTCATCGGTATGGCAGAAGGTGCAAGCTAACTTGAAAAATATGGGAGGTAAATACAAATGCATGGCTGATAAGAGACGGTCGCCAGGTCCGGACCTAGGAGTGAATGACTATGTGGTTGTCTACTAGGAATATTAAATTAAAGGTTCCCTCTTGGAAACTGGGTCCTAGGTTTATTGGCCCTTACAAGATTGTAGCCATCATCAACCCCGTGGCTTTTCGCCTGGAGTTACCTCAGACTTTTAAAATTCATAATGTTTTTCATAAGTCGTTACTCAAAAAATATGTTCCACCTCTAGAACCATCACCGCTGCCACCCCCTCCTGTTGTCGTGGATGGTAATCTAGAGTTTCAGATATCCAAAATTGTTAATTCTCGTCGGGTCCGCCGCTCTCTTCAATATCTGGTGCATTGGAGAGGTTACGGTCCCGAGGAAAGAATGTGGGTTCCTGCGTCTGAGGTAAACGCCGACAGGTTAGTTCGGGTTTTTCATGCCTCTCATCCTGAGAGACCTGGTCCTGAGTGTCCGGAGGCCCCTCGTAGAGAGGGGGGTACTGTCACGAGGGTATCGAGAACCACGCCTGACTCCGTTATACCCGGGGTCAGGAAGTCCTAGCGGTTGGCTGCACGCTCTATTTAAGATAGGGCTGTTTTCCTTATGGTAGCTTTCTGGGTTTGCTTTGCAAACCCTTTTGGCTCACTCAGGGATCCGTAGCTCCTTCTCCTCAGCTGTTCCTTGTCCAGCACTCCCAAACCTCCTTATATTCCTCTCTCACACTTCTCTGGTTTCCAGAGATAGAGCTTCCTGCCTGGACATCTATTCTGACCCACTGGAGCTGTGTTGCTGCGTTCTCTGATTGTTGATTCAGAACGCTACCCTCCGGATCCCTGTTGGACCTTTGTGGACTGCTGTTGTCGTCCACCTGGGTGTATGTGTTTGTCTGTATTTGTCTGTCCTCTCCCTGGTGTTTCCCTCTTAGTGTCAGTGGTGCGGACTAGCGATCCCACCGGCCCGTTCACTATCTAGGGCTCATTTCAGGGAAAGCCAGGGTTTAGGCACGTGATCGCCGCACGGGTGAGGAACCCGTCTAGGGACGTCAGGGCAGTCAGGTGCCAGCCGCAAGGTGAGTTAGGGGTCACCACCTTTCCCTCTCCGTTGGGCAGGGCTTTCCCTGTTTTCCTCCCTGTGCGTGACGTCGGTCATTACAGATGGCAACAGCATGAGGAGTCAACATAGTGGCCCTGTCACATAGTGGTTAGCTTGAGAACAGCATGATGAGTCAACACAGTGACCCAGTCACAGTGTGGTGAGAGTGGCAACAGCATGAGGAGTCAACATAGTGGTCCAGTGACAGTGGTGAGGTGGCAACAGCATGAGAGGTCAACATAGTGGCCTAGTCAGAGTGGTGAGGGTCCAACAGCATGAGGAGTCAACATATTGGCTTGTCACAGAGGAGTGAGGTGGCAACCTCACAAGGAGTCAGCATAGTGGCCCAATCACATAGTGGGGAGGGTGGAAAACTAATAAGAAGTCAAAATAGTGGCCCCATCACAGATTGGGGAGGGTGGAAACAGCATGAGTAGTCATCACTGTGGCCCAGTCACAGAGCAGTGAGGTGGCAACAGCACAAGGAGTCAACATAGTGGCCCAGCGACACAGTGGTGAGAGTGGCAACAGCATGAGGAGTCATCATAGCGGCCCCATCACATAGTGGTAAGGGTGGCAACAGCATGAGGAGTCATTATAGTGGCCCAGTCACAGAGTGGTGAGCTTGACAACTGCATGAGGAGTCAACATAGTGGTAAGGGTGGCAATAGCATGAGGAGTCAAGATAGTGGTCCAGTCACATAGTGCTGAAGTAGAAACAGCATGAGGAGTCAACATAGTGGCCCAGTCACAGAGTGGTGAGCTTGACAACTGCATGAGGAGTCAAAACAGTGGCTCAGTCACAGAGTGGTGAGGTGGCAACAGCACAAGGAGTCAACATAGTGGCCCAGTCACATAGTGTTGAGCTTGACAACTGCATGAGGAGTCAAAACAGAGTGTTGAGAGTGGCAACAGCATGAGGAGTCAAGATAGTGGCCCCGTCACACAGTGGTAAGGTGGCAACAGCATGAGGAGTCAGCATAGTGGCCTAGTCATATCGTGGTGAGGGTTGCAACAGCACGAGGAGTCAACATAGTGGCCCAGCGACACAGTGGTGAGAGTGGCAACAGCATGAGGAGTCAATATAGTGGCCCCATCACATAGTGGTGAGGGTGGCAACAGCATGAGGAGTCAACATAGTGGCCCAGCGACACAGTGGTGAGAGTGGCAACAGCATGAGGAGTCAATATAGTGGCCCCTTCACATAGTGGTGAGGGTGGCAACAGCATGAGGAGTCAACATAGTGGCCCCATCACATAGTGGTGAGGGTGGCAACAGCACGAGGAGTCAACATAGTGGCCCAAACTGAAAAGAATGGCAGGCAGGAAGTGCTCAAACCCACATGCAGTTGTGCATATATATACACAGGGGAGCAAATCCTGCACTTGTGGCCCGTTGCTAATGGCGATCCACAGAAAAAATGCATACAGTGGAGGATGCCCGCAAGATAGCATAAATGTGGATGTGATAATCAATATAACAATATAATAGCAAAGACAGGTGCACTCTGTGGTCTTACTAAACCCTCAAACTGATTTTAAAATTGAGAGATTAGTGAACATGTCCTACGATGTAGGACATGTCTGAGCCCGAGCACCGCGCCAAGGTTTCTCAAGTAGCCCGGGACCTAACACTCAACTACCTGTGCCATATGGGCAATACCAGTGAGCGAATTACAGGTGCGTGAGGTCCGACTCACAGACAACTCACCAGTTACCTCCAGCATGGAACCATGCCATCAATGGGAGGAGGGAGGAGTCTGCGAGTCCCACTCAAGACTGGCTGATATGGCCCAGGCCTCGCAGGTGCACCTAAATGTAGCCTGTGCATGGAAAACAGGCTAATTTAAATTGGACTTTATACACCTCCAGGCATCTCTATATATACAAACTGAAAAGAATGGCGTGGTGTTAAATAGGCAGGAAGTGCTCAAAGCCACATGCAGTTGTGCATATACAGTGGGGGAAATAATTATTTGACCCCTCACTGATTTTGTAAGTTTGTCCAATGACAAAGAAATGAAAAGTCTCAGAACAGCATCATTTCAATGGTAGGTTTATTGTAACAGTGGCAGATAGCACATCAAAAGGAAAATCGAAAAAATAACTTTAAATAAAAGATAGCAACTGATTTGCATTTCATTGAGTGAAATAAGTATTTGAACCCCTACCAACCATTAAGAGTTCTGGCTCCCACAGAGTGGTTAGACACTTCTACTCAATTAGTCACCCTCATTAAGGACACCTGTCTTAACTAGTCACCTGTATAAAAGACACCTGTCCACAGAATCAATCAATCAAGCAGACTCCAAACTCTCCAACATGGGAAAGACCAAAGAGCTGTCCAAGGATGTCAGAGACAAAATTGTAGACCTGCACAAGGCTGGAATGGGCTACAAAACCATTAGCAAGAAGCTGGGAGAGAAGGTGACAACTGTTGGTGCGATTGTTCGAAAATGGAAGGAGCACAAAATGACCATCAATCGACCTCGCTCTGGGGCTCCACGCAAGATCTCACCTCGTGGGGTGTCAATGGTTCTGAGAAAGGTGAAAAAGCATCCTAGAACTACACGGGAGGAGTTAATGACCTCAAATTAGCAGGGACCACAGTCACCAAGAAAACCATTGGAAACACATTACACCGCAATGGATTAAAATCCTGCAGGGCTCGCAAGGTCCCCCTGCTCAGGAAGGCACATGTGCAGGCCCGTCTGAAGTTTGCCAATGAACACCTGAATGATTCAGAGAGTGACTGGGAGAAGGTGCTGTGGTCTGATGAGACCAAAATAGAGCTCTTTGGCATTAACTCAACTCGCTGTGTTTGGAGGAAGAAAAATGCTGCCTATGACCCCCAAAACACCGTCCCCACCGTCAAGCATGGGGGTGGAAACATTTTGCTTTGGGGGTGTTTTTCTGCTAAGGGCACAGGACAACTTATTCGCATAAACGGGAAAATGGACGGAGCCATGTATCGTGAAATCCTGAGCGACAACCTCCTTCCCTCTGCCAGGAAACTGAAAATGGGTCGTGGATGGGTGTTCCAGCACGACAATGACCCAAAACATACAGCAAAGGCAACAAAGGAGTGGCTCAAGAAGAAGCACATTAAGGTCATGGAGTGGCCTAGTCAGTCTCCGGACCTTAATCCAATCGAAAACCTATGGAGGGAGCTCAAGCTCAGAGTTGCACAGAGACAGCCTCGAAACCTTAGGGATTTAGAGATGATCTGCAAAGAGGAGTGGACCAACATTCCTCCTAAAATGTGCGCAAACTTGGTCATCAATTACAAGAAACGTTTGACCTCTGTGCTTGCAAACAAGGGTTTTTCCACCAAGTATTAAGTCTTTTTTTGTTAGAGGGTTCAAATACTTATTTCACTCAATGAAATGCAAATCAGTTGCTATCTTTTATTTAAAGTTATTTTTTCGATTTTCCTTTTGATGTGCTATCTGCCACTGTTACAATAAACCTACCATTGAAATGATACTGTTCTGAGACTTTTCATTTCTTTGTCATTGGACAAACTTACAAAATCAGTGAGGGGTCAAATAATTATTTCCCCCACTGTATATACACAGGGGAGCAAATCCTGCACTTGTGGCCCGTTGCTAATGGTGATCCCCAGCAAAAATGCATACAGTGGAGGATGCCCGCAGCGGGACTCGCGGACTCCACAGACTCCTCCCTCCTAATCTCAAAATTTTATTATCAGCTTGAGGGTTTAGTAAGTCTGCAGAGTACACCTGTCTTTGCTATTATTATATTGGTTATCACATCCACATGATTGCTATTTTGTGTAGGAAGTTTATTGTGGTACTTGTGGTCCGCTGCGGGCATCCTCCATTGTATGCATTTTTGCTGGGGATCACCATTAGCAACGGGCCACAAGTGCAGGATTTGCTCCCCTGTGTATATATATGCACAACTGCATGTGGCTTTGAGCACTTCCTGCCTATTTAACACCACGCCATTCTTTTCAGTTTGTATATATAGAGATGCCTGGAGGTGTATAAAGTCCAATTTAAATGTGCCTGTTTTCCATGCACAGGCTACATTTAGGTGCACCTGCGAGGCCTGGGCCATATCAGCCAGTCTTGAGTGGGACTCGCAGACTCCTCCCTCCTCCCATTGCTGGCATGATTCCATGCTGGAGGTAACTGGTGAGTTGTCTGTGAGTCGGACCTCACGCACCTGTAATTCGCCCACTGGTATTGCCCATATGGCACAGGTAGTTGAGTGTTAGGTCCCGGGCTACTTGAGAAACCTTGGTGCGGTGCTCAGGCATGTCCTACATCGTAGGACATGTTGGCTAATCTCTCAATTTTAAAATCAGTTTGAGGGTTTAGTAAGACCGCAGAGTGCACCTGTCTTTGCTATTATTAAATTAACATAATGGCCCAGTCACATAGTGTTGAGCTTGACAACTGCATGAAGAGTCAAAACAGTGGCCCAGTCACAGAGAGGTGAGGTGGCAACAGCACGAGGAGTCAACATAATGGACCCGTCACATAGTGGTAAGCAGGCATGCTCAACCTGCGGCCCTCCAGCTGTTGCAAAACTACAACTCCCAGCATGCCCAAACAGCCTACAGCAGGGCATTGTGGGAGTTGTAGTTTTACAACAGCTGGTGAGCCATAGGTTGAGCATGCCTGGTGTTGAGGGTGGCAACAGCATGAGGAGTCAAGAAAGTGGTCCCGTCACACAGTGGTGAGGTGGCAACAGCATAAGGAGTCAGCATAGTGGCCTAGTCATACCGTGGTGAGGGTGGCAACCACATGAGGAGTCAATATAGTGGCCCAGTCACAGAGTGGGGAGGGTGACAACAGCATGAGGAGTCAAGACTGTGGCCCACTTACATACCAATTTTCTGTGGTATAGCTACGAATGCTGCCTCTAGTATTCCTTCTGTATTGTTTGCAGTGCTCTTACCTTCCATTATTGTCTAAACACCAAGAGAAGAAAGAGAGGCTGAATACAAGGGAGGGGGGTTAGGCATGTTTTTGCATACCAATATACCAAAAAATTTGCATAGAGGATTTTTTTGTGTCGAATTACTCGATTTAATAGAGTAATCGTTTCAGCCCTAAACTGAATGCAATGATGTGGAGACGGCAAATGTCCATATGTTATCTGTAATAGAACGTAGATGATCAAACGTTTAATCCGAGTAAATGTATCATTTTAAAAGGAAAAATAAGTTGATTCAAATTTTCATGGTGTCAACAAATCCCCAAAAAGTTGGGACAAGTAGCAATAAGAGGCTGGAAAAAGTAAATTTGAGCATAACGAAGAGCTGGAAGACCAATTACCACTAATTAGGTCAATTGTCAACATGATTGGGTATAAAAAGAGCTTCTCAGAGCGGCCGTGTCTCTCAGAAGCCAAGATGGGTAGAGGATCACCAATTCCCACAATGTTGCGCAGAAAGATAGTGGAGCAATATCAGAAAGGTGTTACCCAGCGAAACATTGCAAAGACTTTGCATCTATCATCATCAGCTGTGCATAACATCATCCGAAGAGTCAGAGAATCTGGAACAATCTCTGTGCGTAAGGGTCAAGGCCGTAACACCATACTGGAAGCCGTGATCTCCGGGCCCTTACACGACACTGCACCACAAACAGGAATGCTACTGTAAAGGAAATCCCAGAATGGGCTCAGGAATACTTCCAGAAACCATTGTCAGTGACCACAATCCACCGCGCCATCCGCCGCTGCCAGCTGAAACTCTACAGTGCAAAGAAGAAGCCATTTCTAAGCAAGATCCACAAGCTCAGGCGTTTTCACTGGGCCAGGGGTCATTTACAATGACATGCTCCAGTAAGGACGTCACGTTGTCCTTGTAGCAGGGATCCAGCAGGGTGGCCACCCAGTAATCACTGGGTCACACTAGCGTTGTTTAAATCCGGCGTTCAATTCCGACACTGGAACTGCCCGCCGGATCCGGAAAAACGTGTGAAAACGGATTACATTTGAATCCCGATCAGGATTTTGATCACAATGAAAAAATGCATTGGAAAAAACGGATCCGCCATTTATCGACCTTTTTTTTTCACATTTCTTAGGTTTAACATGCAAAAGCCGGATCCGGTTTGACTGAACACACAGCGCCGGATCCGGCGTGAATGCAAGTCAATGGGAAAAAGGCCGGATCCGGTTTGACTGAACACACAGCGCCGGATCCGGCGTGAATGCAAGTCAATGGGAAAAAGGCCGGATCCGGCGTTCAGTCAAAGTGTTCAGAATTTTTGTCCAGAGGTAAAAATACAACATGCTACGGTTTTCTGAAAAGCCCGATCAGTCAAAAAGACTGAACTGAAGACGTCCTGATGCCTCCTGAGGGACGGACTCTCCATTCAGAATGCATTAGGATAAAACTGATCAGTTCTTTTCCGGATTTGAGCCCCTAGGACGGAACTCACCGCCGGAAAAGAAAAATGCTAGTGTGAAAGTAACATAAAGGCAATTCGGCGGTCATTGCGCAGGCACTGCAGTCAATGGGGGACTGCTGAAAGGGGTTAAGAACTTGGTCTCATCTGTCCATAGGATGTTGGTCCAGAACTGTGAAGGCTCTTTTAGATGTCGTTTGGCAAACTCTAATCTGGCCTTCCTGTTTTTGAGGCTCACCAATGGTTTACATCTTGTGGGGAACCCTCTGGCCAGATTTCTCACGACTCTGACAGCTCACTCCACTTTAACATACGGCTAAAGTCAGATTTATGATCGGCCCTTTAAGACTGTAATAAATGTGGTTTGACGGTAGCAGTTTATCCGTCAGTAAGCAGCTTTACAAAAGTCGCACATCTTTATGAAAAAGTCGCAGTTATGAAAAGTCGCATGTTCTATTAAAAAGTCTCATAAGATAAGCATGGTCCTCACTGGAGTGAAATTGCGACTTTTTAAATAGTCCCAATAGTAAATCTGTCTAGAGATTCATTTACATAAGAAAACACGCCCACTTTCAGAAAACTGGCGAGCATAGTGCAGAGCTGAAAAAAGTCGCAAATTTTTGCGCAGTTTAAGCGATTGCGCAAAAATTTGCGACTTTTTCACTCCATTATTCTGACTTGAGCTAATGATAAATCTGGCCCCCTGTATTCACTCTGGTGAAGTCTTCTCCTAATTAATGACTTTGGCACACTTGCACCTACCTCCTGGAGAGTGTTCTTGATCTGGCCAACTGTTGTGAAGGGGGTTTTCTTCACCAGGGTTCTTTGGTAATCCACCACAGTTGTTTTCCGGGTCTTTTGGTGTTGCTGAGCTCACCGGTGCGTTCCTTCTTTTTACGAATGTTCCAAACAGTCGTTTTGGCCAGGCCTGAAGTTTTTGCTATCTCTCTGATGGGTTGTTGTGTTTTTTCAGCCTAATGATGGCTTCACTTATGGTGACAGCTCTTTGGATCTCATCTTGAGAGTTGACGGCAACAGATTCCAGATGCAGATATCAGACTGGAAATGAACTCTGGACCTTTTATCTGCTCATTGTAATTGGGATAATGAGGGAATAACACACACCGGCCATGGACCAGCTGGGAAGACAATTGTCCCATTACTTTTGGTCCCTTAACAAGTGGGAGGCACATATGCAAACTGTTGTAATTCCTGCACCGTTCACCTGATTTGGATATAAATACCCTCAGATTACAGCTGACAGTCTGCAGGTAAAGCTGACAGTCTGCGGGTAAAGCTGACAGTCTGCAGGCAAAGCACATCTTGTTAGTTTTATTCCAAATCCATTGTGGTGGTGTATGGAGCCAAACATGTTAGAATTGTGCACACAGGCGCGCGTGTTCACAGGATCGGAAGTTAAGCGAGTTGATCTCCAGCCTGCCAGCGGCGATCGGTCGCTGGCAGGCTGTAGATGCGATTTTTTTTTAACCCCTAACAGGTATATTAGACGCTGTTTTGATAACAGCGTCTAATATACCTGCTACCTGGTCCTCTGGTGTCCCTTTTGCTTGGATCTACCACCAGAGGACACAGGCAGCTCAGTAATAAGTAGCACCAAGCACCACTACACTACACCCCCCCGTCACTTATTAACCCCTGATTACCCCATAAAGACTCCCTAATCACCCCCCTGTAAGGCTCCATTCAGAAATTCTTTTTTTTTTGTTTTTTCTTACAAAGTCTCATATTCCACTAACTTGTGACAAAAAATAAAATCTCACATGAACTCACCATACCCCTCACGGAATCCAAATGTGTAAAATTTTTTAGACATTTATATTCCAGACGACTTCTCACGCTTTAGGGCCCCTAAAATGCCAGGGCAGTATAAATACCCCATATATGACCCCATTTCGGAAAGAAGACACCCCAAGGTATTCGCTGAGGGGCATATTGAGTCCATGAAAGATAGAACTTTTTGTCCCAAGTTAGCGGAAATGGGAGACTTTGATTTTCTTCTTTTTTTTTTTTTTTTTTCTCACAATTTCCACTAACTTGTGCCAAAAAAAATAAAATAAAAAAACCCTTCTATGAACTCGCCATGCCCCTCATTGAATACCTTGGGGTGTCTTCTTTCCAAAATGGGGTCACATGTGGGGTATTTATACTGCCCTGGCATTTTAGGGGCCCTAAAGCGTGAGAAGAAGTCTGGGATTCAAATGTCTAAAAATGCCCTCCTAAAAGGAATTTGGGCCCCTTTGTGCATCTAGGGAGAGATAAATATATCTCTCTATAATGGAAAAGTTGACTTTTAGAGAGATATTTCTCTCACCCAGCATGGGTATATGTAAAATGACACACCAAAACACATTGCCCTACCTCTTCTGAGTACCGCGATACCAGATGTGTGACACTTTTTTGCAGCCTAGGTGGGCAAAGGGGCCCACATTCCAAAGAGCACCTTTAGGATTTCACAGGGCATTTTTTACACATTTTGATTTCTCACACATTAGGGCCCCTAAAATGCCAGGGCAGTATAACTACCCCACAAGTGACCCCATTTTGGAAAGAAGACACCCCAAGGTATTTCGTGATGGGAATAGTGAGTTCATGGAAGTTTTTTTTTTTTCACAAGTTAGTGGAATATGAGACTTTGTAAGGGAAAAAAAATATAAAGAATCATCATTTTCCACTAACTTGTGACAAAAAAAATAAAAACTTCCATGAACTCACTATGCCCATCAGTGAATACCTTAGGGTGTCTACTTTCCGAAATTGGGTCATTTGTGGGGGTTTTCTACTGTCTGGGCATTGTAGAACCTCAGGAAACATGACAGGTGCTCAGAAAGTCAGAGCTGCTTCAAAAAGCGGAAATTCAATTTTTGTACCATAGTTTGTAAACGCTGTAACTTATACCAAAACCAATAAATATACACTTATTTATTTACATTGTAGAACAATAAATTTAGAGAAAAATTTATATAGAAATGTAGTTTTATTTGAAAAAATTTACAACTGAAAGTGAAAAATGACATTTTTTTGCAAAAATTTCGATTAATAACAAAAATAGTAAAAATGTCAGCAGCAATGAAATACCACCAAATGAAAGCTCTATTAGTGAGAAGAAAAGGAGGTAAAATTCATTTGGGTGGTAAGTTGTATGACCGAGCGATAAACGGTGAAAGTAGTGTAGTGCAGAAGTGTAAAAAGTGGTCTGGTCGTTAAGGGGGTTTAAGCTAGGGGAGCTGAGGGGGTTAATAAATGAGCAACTTTAATTTGACTATATACATATACATAGCAATGGGGCCCATAAAGAACCCCGGCATATTCTTCTGCCCACTACATAGTAGCCAGAGCACTGAAAATTGGCAGGAATGGAGGAGGAGAAGGTGGTAGAGGAGGCCGTCTGCACACCCGCCTCATACTACATTCGAAGACCATTTTATGTGAAATCAAAGAAAATGGTGGGTATGAGGCTCTTTTCTATGCAATGTTTTTTAAATCAGCTTTTGATATCTGCAGCATGAAGAGACAAGCTGCAGATATCAAACCCAGTGGCATTAGATTGCATAGATAAAAAAAAAAAAAAAGGAAATTCATAATAGTAAAATTATTTCCTTACTTTAGAGAGTAAGGAATTTATTAAGTTACGTCAAGAACAGGAGAACCTACGCCTTACAACTGCATACTAGATTTCTGACTCCAGAGGGAGGACCTCCTTCTAACAACTCCATTTTAGTCTCAACCGTCTGTTCAGCTCCCCTCTCTGGTAAATAAGGATTCTAGCAGCTCCTGCTGTGAGCTGCGTGTGAGGCTGGCTGTGATTGGTCAAAACTCCTGGGCTTTGTGAGGCTGGCTGTGATTGGTCAAAACTCCTGGGCTTTCAGACAGTGTCGTTAGTAATTAACCATCTAAAAAAATGTACTCGATAGACGGCGAGATGACGTGAGTGCGTCGCGTCTCGCTCTCCCCTTCGTGCTGGCCTCCCCCCTCCTCCCTCCAAGCTCCGAACTCCCGCTGAACAGCTGATGTCGATCAGCTGATGCCTTGAGCTGCGCACCCGGTCTTGCTCCTGCACGCTGTCGGGGGACGCTATCTGGAAGCGCTGGGCTGCTGCTGCTGGTTCCTGCTGCTGTGGATGTTCCGTTCTCCGGCTGCGCCTTCTCTGCTGGTTTGACGCTGTTCTTCTATCGGGTCCGCCTGCTGTCTCCCCGCTTTGCCTGCCGCTGGATCCTCCGCTCCTTTGGATTTTTATTCTGCCGCACTGTCTGCCACTGGACTTCCGCTGCCCCGGTTGAATCCTGGCCCGGCTGGGTCCCTCGCTTTCACTCCACATCTGTGTTCCTGTCCCCCCTTGCCTTTTGGCTTTGATCTGCTGCTACAGCTACGTGGACACCGCGATCAAGGCTCTGGTCACGTGAGAACTGAGTCCTAACTGATTTTATATTCATCCTTCTGTTAATCCTGTTGCTTCACTGGTGCAATGAGGGGATAGCTCTCGTTTAAAAAAAAAATTAATTTTGGGGGGGGCTTATTGCCTTTTTTCCCCCTCCTTATTCTCTTTGTGGTGTTTATTGAGAGGGGGACATTGGAAGTAATAGGGGGGATAGGGCAAAGGAGAGGTTAGGGAAGAGGGGGGGGGGCGAAGGGTTAAAAAACAAAAGAAGAAAGAAAGGGAAAAAAGAATAAAAAAAAAAAAAAGGAAATAAATTAAAAAAAAAAAAAAAGTGTGGAGAATGGCCCCAAAACGACGCTCAGTCGATGCCTCTGTTATTAAGCTTGGAGCTAAGACTCCAGAGAATAAAATCGACAAGTTTCTGAAATCGCCCTTTCTAAATGTAAAAAAACCCAGCCAAAATCAAACCTCCCGCTAAGTCGAAAAAATCTGCTAAGACTTTCCAAAATGATGAACTCTCTGAGGACGGATTAGAGGACCCAGACCAGGAGGCAGGCGAGGAATGTCTCCCCGCACAAATACGAACTGAATATGACTCATTGGTCTTGGATAAAATCCTTAGTGCGGTGGAAAATAACGGAACCTTAGTGCAGGGAATGTCCACTCAATTGGGGTCAGTGCAGAGCGATATTTCTTTGATAAGGGAAGATCTAGTAAAGATTCGGGATCGAATCCTCAGTGTGGAAAAATCTGTCGTCTCCCTGCAAACCGACATGGGCATGTTAAAATCTAAAACGCTACTTCTGGCCTCAGAAAATCAAGCACTCCAAAACAAGTTAGAGGATCTAGAAAATAGGTCAAGGCGAAACAATGTCCGTATAATTGGTTTTCCAGAAGGAGCTGAAGGCCGACACCTGGAGGAACAACTTAAAGACCTGGTTTTGCATAGTCTCGGCAGCGATAACTTCTCTGCTATGTTTCAAATAGAAAGAGCCCACCGAATTCCAGGAGGGAAGCCTACACCAGGAAGACCGCCGCGTGCAATTTTAATTAAATTGTTATTGTCCGCCGATAGAGACATGATTCTAAAAAGAGCAAGAGAATGCACACCCATTGAATATCAGAGAACAAAACTGCTCTTTTTTCCTGATTATGCGCGACAGACTCAGGAAAAAAGAAGAAACTTCATAGAGATAAAGAAACGCTTGGTGGCTAAGGAGATCAAATATTCCCTACAGTATCCAGCGAAATTAAGAGTAGTTCATAATGGGACTTCTCTCTACTTCGAGACTCCACAGCAAGCGCTAGAATGGATGGATCAAATAGGCATCTGAAAATATGCAGTATTATAATTGAGGGGATGGAGGGAAGGGAGGGCTAGGCTGGGGGAGGACGGCCGTAGGTTAGAGGTTCGCTGATTAGTTTGGGCGGATCAAAAGAGAAGGGGGGGGGGGAGGGAGGAAGGGGTCCCACCTTGCAGGAATGGTGTTTTTTTTTTTCTCTTTTTATGTCCTTTTCTTTTCCCTTTACTGTGATTGATGTCCACTAGGATCGTAGCTTGGAATGTTAGAGGGCTCGGAGAAAGGGTTAAAAGGCAAGCGATCATGGACGCATTAAAAAGATATCTCCCAGCAATCATTTGTATAGTTGAAACCCATCTAACTAAAGAAACCCTGTCCCGTCTGACAACGGGATGGCAGTCTCATTCATATCACTCCACCTTTAGCGGCTCCTCCAGGGGTGTCTCGGTTCTTATTCATAATTCCGTAGATTTCACCCTTATAAAATCGCATATAGATGATCAGGGCAGATTTATCTTCTTGCATGGTAAGCTGGATGGGCACAGCTACATTCTTGCTTTTTTTTACATACCTCCGCCATTCTCAATGTATCCATTGCTTCAGCTAATGCTTTTTTTTTTTAAAAGATCAGAATGTCGCTTAATCCTGATGGGGGATTTTAATGCGGTTATGGACCCCAACAAAGATAGATTCACATTAGATGAGGAAAGGGGGAGGAGTTTTCTTAATTCTCCGTTGCCTCAGTTTTGCTTAGATGTGGGACTGGTGGACATATGGGAACATTTTTGCAGAGGAAAGAGAGTTTATTCCTGTGTTAGCCGGGGCGGCAGAGAATGTCTAGGATCGACTTAGCATTTACTAATGAGAGCAACCTGAGTAATATCCGGAAGATGCGATATGGAGTAAGAACAGTCTCGGACCATACACCCGTTCTGGTTGAGGTTGGTAGTGTGGAGAATAAGGGAATTAGGGGGCTAGGATTTAAGCTGAATCCATATTGGCTCACTATTATGGATAACCCTCAGCCGATCAAACTACTGATGTCCTCCTTTTGGGAGGTGAATCTCCCTTCTGCCAACATCAACATAGTATGGGATGCTTTCAAAGCATATCTGAGAGGGGTCTTTATAAGTGAGATTGCCGCAGTAAAGAGAACATATAGGAAGAAAGAGCAGGAACTGGACAAGACGGCTGCACTTACAACAGAGCGATATGCTAGCTATCCAACTGAGCATAACAGGGAAGAGATGCAGAAGGCTAGTTGTGCTCTGGGGAAATACGTAATAGAGAAGGCAAACCATAGGGTATTCTTCAAGGGGCTCAATTATTTTATTGAGTCTGGACGCCCGGGTAAGCTCTTAGCTAGAATAATTTCACAACAAGAAAAAAAAAAAAACTTATTATTTTGATCCGTAACGCAAAGGGGGAAACAATAACAGATGCAGAGGGAATTTGGAATACCTTTTTACAATACTTTGCTCAGACATATAGATCCTCCCCAGGTTTGTCATCCGAACTGGCGATGCGGTTCCTGGAGAGAATTCCACTTCCTACTTTAAATGAAGCTCAAAAAGAATATCTGGAGGAGGAGCTGACTCTCATCGAGCTGCAGGAGGCCCTCGGGTCAATCTCGGGGAACTCATTGCCAGGACTGGATGGCCTTCCATACGAGGTCTATCGTAAGTATAGCGATGTGATTCTCCCCCAGGTGCTGCATGTTTTTTCTCAAGCAACACAGGGAGGGCGACTACCATACTCTATGATGGAGGCCCTTATTGTTCTAATTCTAAAAAAGGATAAAGACCCGGCAGAACTGAGCTCATATAGACCAATATCCTTATTAAACACCGATGCTAAGTTACTATAAAAAATCTTGGCTAGGAGGCTCTCGCGGGTTATGCCCACCATTATTCACCCAGATCAAAATGGCTTCATGCCAAAAAGGGGTACTCACAACAATCTACATAGGCTATTTATGAATATTCAGTCCCCGGGGCATGGTGCCCGCTCCATCCTGTCGCTGGATGCTACCAAAGCCTTCGACAGGGTGGAGTGGACCTTTCTCTGGGAGGTGATGAAAAAAATGGGCTTTGGTCCAAGATTTATGGGGATGGTTCAGCTACTGTATAACTCTCCCACTGCTAGGATTAGGATTAATGACTTGACGATAGAAAGTTTCACTTTGGGAAGGGGCACCCGTCAGGGTTGCCCCCTTTCCCCCTATCTATTTAATATTTACATTGAACCGCTAGCGG
Organism: Bufo gargarizans; assembly: GCF_014858855.1. Taxonomy (NCBI): domain Eukaryota; kingdom Metazoa; phylum Chordata; class Amphibia; order Anura; family Bufonidae; genus Bufo; species Bufo gargarizans. Next base: position 83,868 of record NC_058087.1, read on the forward strand.
CCATGATAAGACAGGACTCGAAGGTGGCCGGTTTTGGCATAATGGGGAAGCATGATCGAGTATCCCTCTACGTGGATGACATCTTGGTCTTTATCCATCAAACAGACACTACTCTCCCTCGTATAATGGACCTGGTCGGTCTCTTTTCTGACTCGTCTGGACTTGAGATCAACTGGGATAAGACCGTTCTCCTCCCTATAGACGAGTTGCGAGGCGGAAGTAAACTGCCAAAATATCGGGATGTACGGGCCGGCGCATGCGCATTAAACGCTCTGCTGCCTCTGCCCTAGTGAGTAATGGAGGGCGCAGGCGCAGGCGCCGGATTGCTCATTGACTGGAGGATGGTATCTGAAGAACCGAGGGCGGGCCAGAGGGGTGAAAGGGGAGGGGTTTGATTTGAACAGCGCCGTGGAGCCTGGGCACCGGCCGCATAAACGCCGCCCCTGGGCACCTTCAGAACCCGATTAGCATATGGAATAAAAGTGTTTTTAAGAGCGAATAGGCGACGGACAGCAATATCAAAGGTAAGATTATAAAATGGGGAATGTAATGGATATCATCATGTTTGGGGTGTATAATGGTCATTTTAGGTGATAGACTCCCTTTAAGCTGCCGCCAGTATTGGAGGACTAAAAATGTTCAGCATCTACATCAAGTAGTCAGTGGGGGACAAATTCTGCCCCTCACGGAATTAAGGGCAAAGCTAGGTGAGGTGGCTTGGTATGCATACTTCCAATTGAGGTCCGCACTTTCTAGCACTTTAAATAGTCACTTCTTTATTATAGATACTCCTGCATTTTTACATGATTTAATTTGTAAGAAAATTGTCACGAGAATTAAACTATCACACTGTTATAGACACTTAATGGATAATTTTTTTCTGGATGTCTTCTCTCCAGGACAGAGAGCTTGGTCTTCTCTTCTTGCAGAGGTGGGCCATCCAAATTGGGAGAATATAGGGGAAAGCTTAAAGTTGGTTTCACACAATTTTAACCACATTGTTGTTCAGTTCAATATTCTGCACAAAATTTATGTGACACCCATATGGCTACATAGAAGAGGACTCAGGGCCTCCTCCAGCTGCCCACGTTGTGGTGAATCTGAGGCAGATCATTTACATATGTTCTGGGATTGCCCAATGGTGAGTAGGTATTGGAGCTTGGTTCAAAAGAACCTGGCGTGTAAACTTAACATTTTTGTTCCATTGTCCCCCAGGATATGGGTCCTGGGAGACTTATCGGAGGTTAATTACCAGCCTATAAATTCCCATCTGTTGATTAAGGTGATATTCTTAGCCAGACTCCTCATTTCCAGAGCCTGGTTTTCCTCTGTCGCCCCAGACTGTAAAAACTGGTTGAGCTTGGTTGAGAAAGTGAAAAGCTACGAGAAGACACTTTACAAACAAAGAGGAGCTCACTTAAAGTGGAATAACCTATGGAAAGAATGGGACACAGATAATTAATTAGGAGTCTATTTCTCTTCGCTATTGCATATAAAAAAAAATTATTTATTTATTTATATATTTTTTTTTATTAAATTTTTCCTGCAAGGTGGGAGGGTGGGTGGTTGGGGTTAGTTAGGGGGAAATTCCATTTGTCCGGCTTGCTTATATGTATATTATCGGGGAAGAATGTGAAGCTACACTTGAGTACACGAGGATCTCTAGGAATGTTGGAGGATGGGAGGACCTTCCGGCAGTAAAACAAAGGTTGGAATTCGTATTTAGAATAGTGAGTGATATATTGGCGGGGCATTGGGGCTCGGGACCCGGGGACGTCCAGGCACCGGGCGCGACTCAGGGTACGGCTCCTCCCGTCAGACATGAGGCCCCACAGCAGGCAATGAGACGACACGTGTGGTGGGCGTGCTACTGAGTGCATTTTTAACGACACAGAGTGTCTTGCTTACATCCTCTTTAATTCCTCGAGACTGTCGAGGGATATTCGATTTTAGTTTCTACCATATGAGATCTCTGTGAGGATGGCGAACTACTGCACTGTTATCTTATTCAAGCATATGGGGACGAGGCAGTAAAATACGCGAGTGGGTTATTCACCACGTGACAAAGACTGCTGGACCCCCTTCTCTGTCCTTTGTCCTATAAAAAGCTTGAGATTAAAGCTTGTTGCAAGTTCATCTTCTATGCAGTATGCAGCATGCGAGTATTAAGTGATCGGCCACATGAGTGTTGACTCTGTTGATCGTGCCTGCCCGTGTCTGGGAGAGAGCGTGCGCGGGTCGTGCTCGTTGCTGGGAGGGCCGTCCGGACTCCGGGCCTCTGCCCACGCCAATTATAGAAAACTTAGGTAAAATGGGCTACCTCGCACACCTCCTTTACTAGGCTTTGGATGCCGGGCGAATCCTGCCATTCTCCTCAGATAGAGTCCTCCACTTGGTTTTTAAATTCTCCACATAAATATGGACATTTGTATGCAATTATTGTTAATTACGTCCATGGACTAGATTAGACGGACTTATGGATTATAAAATATTAGATATGTAACATGGTTATTAATTTTGCATTAAAACAATAAAATATTTAAAAAAAAATCAAAAAAATCCTGGGCTTTGTGAGGCTGGCTGTGATTGGTCAAAACTCCTGGGCTTTGTGAGGCTGGCTGTGATTGGCCACGACTCCTGCTTAGCAACAACAGTTGTGTCATTGAGCTTACCTTACATTATATAATCTTAAAGGCATACTATCTTTTCTGCTTCTGTGAACACAATATATAACAGTTATATGACATCCAAATCATGATGTCACGGTAAATAACTCTGCTTTTGTCTTTAACACACAAACATAGGAACTGTATTAAGGCTATTGGCAGGTCTAGCTGTATAAACACTCAAGCTATATTAGCAACCTAGGACAGGTCTTAATGGCCAGCTACAGTGGGCACAAGAGCTCACAACTCCCCCACAATGTACATTGCAGCCATGCCAGGGTTGGCAACCACCTCATAATCAGATGCTGCTCCTCCAGTACGTGCATGAACTTCTCCTTTGTTGTCCAGTTTGAGGCATTTGCTCTCAAGTGTCTGTACCTCTGCTTCGTTTCCTAGAAGAACAGGGATGTAAGGCCCCCTAGGTCTAACCTTCAGTACTGTCAGGATAAGGTTGCGTTCCTGGGACATTGCATATGCCAAGGATCTTGACACCTCAGACCTGAGAGGAATCAGGCAGTGGAAGCCATGAAACTTCCCAGGAATGTCTCCCAGCAATGCACATTCCTGGGACTGGTTTCCTATTGTGGACCGTGGATACGACCCGACTCTAGTCAACTCTCTATGACCGCACCACCATAACACTATCTAGTGTAGTTTGGAGTACTAAGGGCCGGTGTGGACACAATGGCTATTTTAAGTGAGCAGAAACAGTTAACTGCCTCTTGTGTGAACAAGAGGCAGTTAACTGTTTCTACTCACTTAAAATAGCCATTGTGTCCACACTGGCCCTTGGTACTCCAAACTACAGTAAACCTTTTTCACTCTACTATGAAGAGTTAGGAGGACATGCCACCTCAGTCCTCAGCATACGGACACCAGCAGAGTCTTGCAGAATACTACTCAGACAGAATGGACCCAATGGCGAAAGGTGCACCCTCCTGTGTCAGGGCTGTGGCCGCTGTACACCTTATGCTGAACAAACTCTCTGAGATAGTGACTGGATAATACAGTACAATGCTTACTCCGCATGACATCCATGGCATTTGGAGCGGGCCGCCCCTGGGGCCCTAAAGGATGGCCCCAGTACCAGGTGTAGGAATGGCCGAGTGGTATAGGGTGGCCTAAAATGTCCCTTCATGTTGAGTAAGGGTGTCACGGTGCTCCTACCTAGATACAGCTGAAACCCTAGGCGTTGGCTCCGAAGCAGACAATAAGGGGGTGGTAATGGAGGGATGAAAGAAGTAACTTGAGTCCAGACCTTGTATGCAGTTAAATAACAGCTTTACTTTCAATAAACGTTCTCCAAAACGGTCCTAGCAGGCTTTAGCATTAAAACTCTGGCAGGCAAACTCAACTTTGCTACATCTGTTGCTCTCTGACTCTGCTGTACCGATTAGCTGACTTGGTAGCTGTATAACTCAGCTTCTTTATGCTCTTTGTAATCCGACTCTAGATTATACCAGGGAAATCTCCCCTTGGCTCCTGAGGCTCCAAACTGTGGCCTCCATATCCAGCAGAGCTGAAGGTGCTCTGGCTGGCTTGGCTTGACTTGGCCTGGGCACGTCCAGCAGGGGGTAAGGTAGACTGCAGCTAAACTTGGACCCCTCCCTTCCTGCAGGAAGTGGTAATTGCCCACTCCTCCACAGAGTGGGGTTAGAATGGAATAGGAAGCTCCATTCTGTATAACTATATAGCTCTGCCATATTTGCTGCCACCTGCTGGAGGTGGCTGAGAGATCGACACACCATTCAGGGTATGCTCATTATTCTTTTTAATCACCAAGTCTTTTTATCCTCATACTTGCCTCCATTGCAGCATTGTTTGGGGCTTATTGCTCTGAGGTGTCTTGGTGTTTACCATCTTGTATTCTTTTCCCTGCTTGTTGGTGTGCTGACCTCCCGGCCCCCCCTTGGGTCCTGTTCCTCAGCTTTGTGTTCAACCTTTGTGCTGCCTTTTACCATCATGTATGTATTTCTTATGCGTTATTAATAAAGCTTAGCGATTTTCACTTTAAGAAGACTATGGTTCCATTTTTTGGCGACAAACAAAGTGACAGGCAGGCACTGAGGGGTTAATCAAATATCAAGGTCAATACGAGCCAAGGTCAGAATCCAGGAGGTACAACAATACAAAAGGGAAAACGAGATCAAGTCAAACTCACGCCGGGGTCAAAGCCAAGAGGTCACGTCAAATGCAGGCGGTAGTAAGAGCGAGGTCAAAATACGGAGCCGAGGCCAAAACACAACAAGCACTAACAGATGATCTGCTGGTGAATGAAGCAAGACCAATCACAGGCAACCTGTGGCCAGCAGGCTGCCTGTTTAAATAGCCCTGGCTGGTGAGTCACATGACATGGCCAGCATCACGTGACTCACAGTACACAGCCCAACACTGCCGAGCACCTATCATAATTATGGTTGCTCCCTCGTCCCCGGGCTTCTTGCTGTCACTTTGTAACATGTGCAGCAGCCATTTAAAAAAAAAATAATCCAATTATTATGATGTAGAAATATAAATAGTTGTAATCCGCTCTCCAATATCTTTGTGTAAGGAAAGCTAAAAAATCTCAACCGCAGTCAGCCAAAGGTGTTCTCGTGTTAAAGGGAACCTGTCATGTGAATATTATAATCTAACTAATTATATACAATCATTAACTACTAAAAAGTACCTTAGATGTACTCTCTTACTGGTGTGACAAATGGTTACCTCATAATATACACACAAAGATGCTGCATGCTAATGAGCTGATTTGAGTCCAGCGTGATGTCATTGAGTCCAGCGTATATTTAATTCAGAGCTATAGCCACTCCCCCGCCCACCTGCTGCTGATTCATATGGAAACAAACTGTCATTCAGCAGCAGGTGGGCGGGGAGAGTCAGGAGCTCATAAATATTCATGACTCATCATTATCAGCTGGAGCTTTTCAATACAAGATGTTGGCAGATTGGGTCAATTAAAGAAAGTGACCCAGGATTTTGCTAAGAGAATCAGTCACTTATTTATGTTGCCCTTAGTTAGGACACCATAAAACTGGTGACAGGTTCCCTTTTAGTTCTGCTGAGCATCCGCCCCCCCCCCCCTGCTCAGTCTGTTTACTTTTATTTACTCACAAAAGGTGTAAAAGGGGCTGGCCCAAGACAAGGATGCAGGAAGTGATGACATACAGGAAGTGATGACATACAGGAAGTGATGTCATAGGAAGACAAGACACCATCATTTAGAATACCCCAGCCAACAAACACATGTATACTATAATCTACCATTACCACTGGAGCTAACTCTATCCATCCTTGCTCAGTGATCAATACCAGATAAAGTTACTATGATCCACATGCAGGTTTATTTACAGGACAGCGTCATTATCTCCAGCGGCTGATCAGGCGCACTAGAGACAACAAACGCACGTTCCTTTCATATATTGTTCTCTTAACAAATGCATCCACGCCAAGCCAATAAATCTGCGTCTTGCGCGGGGGCCCTAGCCGGCGTCCATACATCAGCCAACAAAACACTGCTCTGCTGAACACATCAGTCTGCCCCGGCCCACAGCCCAGCGCTTAGCACATGGACCATTCGCCGACGGAGACCTCTGCGCCCAGCAGCTGTGACAGGACATACACAGGAAGATATCCACTCCAATGGTTTACCCTGACACTGAGAGACATGATGACAATACACATCCTAATAAAATTTCCACAACAATTACCACGAAGCCTGAGGAAATTCCGATTCATGTTGAACCAAAATTTTTCTGAAATTCTGATTAAATTTAAATTCCTTAACTTTGATTCGCTCAACATTAATTATGACAGGTGGACTGGATCCATGATGTCCTGGACGTACTGAATGCTGGTCAATGTTCCCTCCCCCAATGCCAGACACAAATGGCCATGGTAGATAACGGCGGCCCCCACTATGACACCTGGGGCTGGTCTCTGCACTATAAATGAGGGCAGCAGGACTGGATCCATGATGTCCTGGACGTACTGAAGGCTGTTCAATGTTCTCTCCAATATCAGATGGGAATGGCCATGGTAGAAAATGGCACCCATCACCGTGACACCTGGTGCTGGCCCTGTCTGTCTCCACACCATACATGATGGCAGCAGGACTGGATCTATGATGTCCTGAAGGCTGGTAAATGTTCCCTCCACCAGTACCAGATGGAAGGGGCCATGGTAGATACCATGACCCCTAGTGCTGGTCCTGTGCGTCTCCGCACTATAAATGATGGAAGCAGGACTGGACCCATGATGTCCTAGACATATTGAATGCTGGTCAATGTTCCCTCCACCAGTACCAGATGGAAGCAGCCATGGTAGATAATGGCGGCCCCCACTATGACACCTGGGGCTGGTCCTGTGTGTCTCCACACTATAAATGATGGCAGCAGGACTGGATCCATGATGTCCTGGACATACTAAAGGCTGGTCAATGTTCTCCCCAATATCAGATGGGAATGGCCATAGTAGAAAATGGCATCCCCCCCCCCCCCCAACACACACACACACACAATGACACCTGGTGCTGGTCCTGTCTGTCTCCACACCATACATGATGACGTACTGAATGCTGGTCAATGTTCCCTCCCCCAATACCAGACAGGAACGGCCATGGTAGATAATGGCGGCCCCCCACTATGACACCTGGTGCTGTTCCTGTGTGTCTCCACACTATACACGATGGCAGCAGGACTGGATCCATGATGTCCTGGCCATACTGAAGGCTGGTCAAGGTTTCCTCCACCAATATCAGATGGGAATGGCCATGGTAGATAATAGCACCCGGTGCTGGTCCCGTGTGTTTCCGCAGTGCACATTATGTATGATGGTAGTAGGACTGGATCCTTGATTTCCTGTAAATGCTGAATACAGGGGACAGTAAAGTCATACAGGAGCAGTGATGGCATACAGGGGACAGAGTGGTGGCATACAGGTGGCAAAGTGGTGGCAGAATGGTGGCATACAGGGGCAGTGATTGAATACAGGTGGCAGAGTAGTGGCATATAGGGGACAGTGATGACATACAGGGGACAGATTGGTGGTGATCTGGTGGCACAGTGATGGCATACAGGGGACAGTGGTGGCATGCAGTGGCAGAGTAGTGGCATATAGGGGACAGTGATGACATACAGGGGACAGATTGGTGGTGATCTGGTGGCACAGTGATGCATACAGGGGACAGTGGTGGCATGCAGGTGGCACAGTGATGGCATATAGTGGACAGTGTTGGCATAATAGAGCAGTGATGGCATATAGGAGACAGAGGTGACATACTGGGGCAGTAATAGCATACAGGTGCAGTGATGGCATATAGGGGACAGCGGTGGCATACAGGTGGCACAGTGGTGGAATACAGGTGAAGTATTGGCATATATGGGACAGTAATGGCATACAGGTGGCACAGTGGTGGCATATAGGGCAGTGATGGCATATACGGGACAGTGGTGGTGGAGTTTGGTAGGTGTAGAATAAAAAACTCCAAGGGTCCATTCACATGTCCGTATATGTTTTGCAGATGCGGACAGCACATTCCGGCCCCATTGAAAATGAATGGGTCCACACCTGATGGTGTGCGGACGTGTGAATGGACCCTTAGGGTGTTTTTCTGTGCTGATTTAGTGCAGAAAAACCGCAGCGCAAGTCAGTACCAGCAAAGTGGCGGTGATTAGACAGACTTCACTGACGCTTAACTTTTTTTTTGCGTGCGAAAATTGACTGGATTTAAAAACCTGCAGCGTTTGAATTGTGCGATTCTGCACCTTCTCCATAGACTTCACTGGGACAAACAAACAAAAAATTTAAAAAAATAAAAAATAAAAAACTGGGTGGATTTGGGTTTTCTGCACGCCGTCCTTCTACCCTTGGTGGTGGCTGTGGGTGCTCGGGACCCTCCTCCCAGCGCTCTCATGTCCCCCCCCTCCTGCTGCAGAGTCTCCTCACTCCCAGCTGTCTGCTGTGTGACATCAGAGGGAATCTCATTTATCACAAGTTCACACCAGTTATAGCCAACGAGCCATAAAGAGCTCTCCTAGGAAAGGTAACTCCCATCATTGTGAGCAGCAGCACTGATATGACAGTGGTTGTAGTCTATCAGCCCCCTGGCTGGTCTCCATGGTGATATCTGGAGAATAGTATTAACATGGTTTCAGTTAATAAGTTTGGGAGTGTCTGGACACGCCCTCTGCTCTGATTGGCTGAGGCCTGCTATATATATAGCTGAGCAGCTGCTGGAAGTCACTCTGGAGCAGAATGAAGATGGCGGCAGCTGTGAGTGTGGGGGCAGGTCGGACTGAATCTCCCTCATCTAGACAAGTGATGGGGGAAGGGGACCAGGGCAGGTCGGACTGAATCTCCCTCATCTAGACTGGGGCAGGTGCTGGTGACTGGGGCAGCTTAGACTGAATCTTCCTCGTCTAGACTGGGGCTGGGGGCAGGTCGGACTGAATCTCCCTCATCTGACTTCTCCTCTATAAGGAGAGTCCATGAGTGGTGGGCGGCTGTTATAACTGTTCTCTCCCGGCCATGAAGCCACATCCCAGTCCTGAGGTTTAACTCCATATTTTCTCCCAGTTTCTGGCCTCCAGGACTTTCAGCAGCTGGTGGGAGATGAAGTTTCCACAGAAGTCTCAGCACTTTCTTGCTGGGGATTGTGATCTGGCCCCCTCCCCATCTGCTGTGGCTTCCGTCCCGGCTGAGTCAGATGAGCGCCGTCAGCCCATATTTAGATTCTTCACACAACTGTTAACTCTTCTGTTCATCTAGTTGTCTTCTCCATGTGCAGGGTGTGGTCGTGACCAATCTCAATCTGAAAGCAGGACACTGCGTGGAAATCAAGGGCTCCATCCCCCCGGACTGTAAAGGGTAAAGTAGACCTCCAGACATAAGCTGTGATTGTGCAGATTAACCCCAAACCTCCTGGGCTACAGAGAAAATCTGGGGCAATAGGCCTTGTCTGGGCATCAGGAGGAGCTGAGAAGTCAGGGATCCTGACCCCCTTCCCCCCCAATATATACCGAGAGCAGCCAGGAAGGAACGTGCATCTGCTGTGTTCACTAGATTATAGTCCAGGACGGCTGCGAGGTGGGAAGGCGAGTGCAGTCACTCTTCCCTCTGCCCCTATTCACAAAGTAAGTGGTCAGGACAAGGCTGCTGCAGCTTCACCTGGCGGGGCAGTGTACAGTGCCGCCGAGATCTGAGGATTTTAACCCCTTTATGTTCTCAGGCTGCAGTCCTGTATTTCACATCATCTGATTTTTCTCTTCAGCTTTTCAGTAAATTTGGGTGAAGATGCTTCCAATTTTCTCCTCCACTTCAACGTTCGTTTTGACCTTCATGGAGACGTCAACAAAATAGTCTGCAATTCCAAGGAGGCCGATGCCTGGGGATCCGAACAGAGAGAGGATGTCTTTCCCTTCCAGCAGGGGGCAGAAGCCATGGTGAGAGGGGAGACTGGGGTGTATGTTAGCCGATTGCTGGAGGTCTGTATAGTCCCAGCAGAACCACTGCACGGGTCTAACTCATCTATGTCCTGTGTGTGGTTAAGACGTCCACTGTGGGGCGCCCCCCGCCATAACTGTCATCGAATGTGGGGAGCCCCCCCCCATAACTGACATCTATTCTAGCATTATAAAAAAACACATTGACCCACAAAAAAGTACGGTAATTATCCAAAGATGAAAAGCAGCAAAAAAATACTTGCCGTCCCTTCCAAAAAAAATAAAAAATGGGAAGGACCTCATTTATTTGAATCTACATTTCATGTTAAAGGTTTTTTTTTCTGGATTTTCTTACTGATGACCTGTCCTCAGGATAGTCCACCAGTATGTGATCGGGGGTCCGACACCTGGGACACCCACCCATCAGCTGTCAGTGGTGCAGCTCACCCCATAGAAGTGAATGGGGCTGAGTGCGATACTAAGCACGGCCACTACACAAAGGAAGGCGCTGTGCTCTGTGATGGGCGGGGGTCCCGGGTGTTGGACCCTTAGGCCCCTTTCATACGAGCGAGTTTTCCAGGTGCAATGCGTCACGTGAATGCATCGCACCCGCACTGAATCCTGACCCATTCATTTCAATGGGTCTGTGCACATGTTTTTCACACATCAGTTCTGCGTAGCGTAAAAATCGCAGCACGCTCTATATTCAGCGTTTTTCATGCAGCCCTGGCCCCATAGAAGTGAATGGGGCTGCGTGAAAAACGCATTGCATCCGCATGGAAAAAACTGAACGCAATCGCAGATAAAACGGAGTGAACTTGCTTGCAAAATAGTGTGAGTTTCACTGAACGCACCCGGACCTAATCCGTCACACTCGTGTGAAAGGGGCCTTACGGATCACGTCCTGAGGACAGGCGTTCAGTACTTCAGTCTCAGAAAATCTCTTCAAAGCAGCAAATGGTTTGGAATATAAAGTAGGTTGCAGCGCGTCTGTTCTCCACTGCAGCAGATACACAATACCGCCATATCACTCCTCCAGTATAAGAATACACAGGCAGCATGAAAGCCGCCATACCAATGCTGGGACGTCCAGCAGACACTATCATTGTCCGTAACCAGTCTGATTAGGAAACTAGTACAGGCATGTTAGGCGCTGCAGTAATATCTACGCAGTGAAACTAAATCTATGAATGTTTTATTTGATTTTTATTTTTATTTTTTAGAACTGTTATAAATGGTGTAAAAATTGTTTGTAATATATTTTATTGTTTTTACTAGCAAAACGAGCCCTGACGTTCCAGCCTTTCTATAGCGCTTTTCACGGCAGGGCATACAGAATTGGTACACAAGGCTCATGGATGTGGTGCTCAACTATATGCACTGCAGAGTGAGAACACATGACTGCGCCCGCTGCGCTCACAGGTCCGCACAGCCCATGACTGCGCTCACAGGTCCGCACAGCCCATGACTGCGCTCACAGGTCCGCACAGCCCATGACTGCGCTCACAGGTCCGCACAGCCCATGACTGCGCTCACAGGTCCGCACAGCCCATGACTGCGCCCACAGGTCCGCACAGCCCATGACTGCGCCCACAGGTCCGCACAGCCCATGACTGCGCCCACAGGTCCGCACAGCCCATGACTGCGCCCACAGGTCCGCACAGCCCATGACTGCGCCCACAGGTCCGCACAGCCCATGACTGCGCCCACAGGTCCGCACAGCCCATGACTGCGCCCACAGGTCCGCACAGCCCATGACTGCGCCCACAGGTCCGCACAGCCCATGACTGCGCCCACAGGTCCGCACAGCCCATGACTGCGCCCACAGGTCCGCACAGCCCATGACTGCGCCCACAGGTCCGCACAGCCCATGACTGCGCCCACAGGTCCGCACAGCCCATGACTGCGCCCACAGGTCCGCACAGCCCATGACTGCGCCCACAGGTCCGCACAGCCCATGACTGCGCCCACAGGTCCGCACAGCCCATGACTGTGCCTGCCTGCGCCCGCTGCGCTCACAGGTCCGCACAGCCAATGACTGCGCCCGCTGCGCTCACAGGTCCGCACAGCCCATGACTGCGCCCGCTGCGCTCACAGGTCCGCACAGCCCATGACTGCGCCCGCTGCGCTCACAGGTCCGCACAGCCCATGACTGCGCCCGCTGCGCTCACAGGTCCGCACAGCCCATGACTGCGCTCACAGGTCCGCACAGCCCATGACTGCGCTCACAGGTCCGCACAGCCCATGACTGCGCTCACAGGTCCGCACAGCCCATGACTGCGCTCACAGGTCCGCACAGCCCATGACTGCGCTCACAGGTCCGCACAGCCCATGACTGCGCCCGCTGCGCTCACAGGTCCGCACAGCCCATGACTGCGCCCGCTGCGCTCACAGGTCCGCACAGCCCATGACTGCGCCCGCTGCGCTCACAGGTCCGCACAGCCCATGACTGCGCCCGCTGCGCTCACAGGTCCGCACAGCCCATGACTGCGCCCGCTGCGCTCACAGGTCCGCACAGCCCATGACTGCGCCCGCTGCGCTCACAGGTCCGCACAGCCCATGACTGCGCCCGCTGCGCTCACAGGTCCGCACAGCCCATGACTGCGCCCGCTGCGCTCACAGGTCCGCACAGCCCATGACTGCGCCCGCTGCGCTCACAGGTCCGCACAGCCCATGACTGCGCCCGCTGCGCTCACAGGTCCGCACAGCCCATGACTGTGCCCGCTGCGCGCACGGAATAGACAACAGTCTAGGGTCTAGCTAAGGAAGGGGGATGGTGACCTCCTAGAAATCCCTAGGCCTTTCTCCTGCCAGTATGAGCAGATCCTGATGGTGGAAATGCTCATATGCCAGACACCTATGCCCTGCTAAAACTGCCGAGCCCTCGGATAGGTAGCAGGAGAAGAGACAGCTGGTTCCTTCCCAGATTAAGAAACCCGCGTCTCCCTGAGGCCTAGAACCAAACACACTAGAGAACAACAAACAGAAAAAGGCAACAAGTACTTAGCTTAGAGATGTGTGGAGAAGCAGGAGATCCAAGACAAACAAGCTCTAGCACCTCCAAGGAGAAAATATCAGCCGCATGGTCAGCAGTGTGAGGCGGATCTAAATAGACCTCATCACTGATAACGAGCGGCACCTGAGGAGAGGCGAGAACCTGCCAAACAGCAACATACAGAGACCTGTCAGATAGCCTCACGTGCAGCAAGTCTATCTTCTCACCTCTCACAGGAGGGACCGTGACAGTTATAGGTTATATCAGTGTGACCGGAGCCATGTAGTAACCAGTTCTATTACTGGTGGGGTCACGCTCACTGGTTATTACCGCCTCTCCTCAGTTATAGGTTATATCAGTGTGACCGGAGCCATGTAGTAACCAGTTCTATTACTAGTGGGGGGGAGTGCTCACTGGTTATTACCTCCTCTCCTCAGTTATAGGTTATATCAGTGTGACCGGAGCCATGTAGTAACCAGTTCTATTACTGGTGGGGGGAGCGCTCACTGGTTATTACCGCCTCTCCTCAGTTATAGGTTATATCAGTATGACCAGAGCCATGTAGTAACCAGTTCTATTACTGGTGGGGTCACGCTCACTGGTTATTACCGCCTCTCCTCAGTTATAGGTTATATCAGTGTGACCGGAGCCATGTAGTAACCAGTTCTATTACTAGTGGGGTCACGCTCACTGGTTATTACCGCCTCTCCTCAGTTATAGGTTATATCAGTGTGACTGGAGCCATGTAGTAACCAGTTCTATTACTAGTGGGGGGGAGTGCTCACTGGTTATTACCGCCTCTCCTCAGTTATAGGTTATATCAGTGTGACTGGAGCCATGTAGTAACCAGTTCTATTACTAGTGGGGGGGGGGGGGAGCACTCACTGGTTATTACCGCCTCTCCTCAGTTATAGGTTATATCAGTGTGACCAGAGCCATGTAATAACCAGTTCTATTACTAGTGGTTGGGGGGGAGGGGGAGCGCTCACTGGTTATTACCTCCTCTCCTCAGTAATAGGTTATATCAGTGTGACTGGAGCCATGTAGTAACCAGTTCTATTACTACTGGGGGGGGGGAGCGCTCACCAGCTAACCCTTTAATGACCACCTTTGTGATTTAGTGCACATGGTGGTTTAATATTTGTAACTTTTTACGTAACACCTGGGGCTTGTAAATGTGTTTATTTTTTTGCTCCCCCCCCCCCCCCACACACACATTTTTACAGGTTAGGGTTAAACCTAAGGCCTCTTTCACATGAGCGAGTTTTTTTTGTCAGGGTGCGCTATAAACACATAGCATCCAGACTGAATCCTGACTGTTTTTCACGCATGATTTTTGCGTTCAGGGAAAATCGCAGCATATTCTATGTTCTGTGTTTTTCATGCAACTCTGGTTCCAAAGACATGAATGGAGCTTCAGTAAAAAACGGATTGCATCTGGGTGCAATGCGTTTTTTTTTGTTGTTTTTTTTACTGACTATTGCTAAGTGATATAGATTATCGCGTGAAAACTGCATGGAGAACTGATTGTACCTCTGCAGAAAAAACGGAAATGCTGAATGCAATCGCAGAGACCCTGAGAAAATCCGTAATGCTGAACAACGCCTTCCCCTAATTAAAGTGTATTATTTTGTGTTGGTGGTTTTGCTATATGATGAGTATTTTTCGCGTGAACGTCGTGACTTTGGCTATTTTTATTTGTATTATACTTTATATAATATATTTTTTTGACATATCGCCCCCTAAAAAGGCAATAATGGTGACTTTTGGTTAGTGTGGGCCATTTTATTTTAATTCCCTTCCTTTCATGTCCCCCGAGAGGCCAAAGACCTGGCACCCAGGCAGAGCTGTTCGGGGTCCACTAAGACCCTGTAGACCCAGCTGATCACATGAGGGAGCAGCATAAGGAGCAATTCCTCGGACTCATAAAGTGCTATGGGAACTGCTTCTGTCTTCTCCTCGGACCTCTGGCTGACAACTGGGGCCTGACCTGCTAGCGTTCAGGAGCACTAATCCTGCGGTTAGGGCATGGGTGCATTACACAGGACTGAGCCATACCATTCTTCTGTGTAAATGGGGTTAAGCGACTCCAGAAAGTCTTGTGAGCAGAATTTTAAATATATTTAGATTAGAAAATTGTATGATGAGCCATAAAAAGTAGAATACCCCTTTAACCATTCTGTGGAAGCAGAGGTGTGTGAAGCTGGGACTCATGTCTGACTGGGTCTGTTTTGCCATCTTTACAGGTTTGCTTTGAGTACCAGACAGACAAGATTATCATCAAGTTGGCTTCAGGAGACCAGTTCTCATTCCCTGTCCGCAAGGTCCTGCCTTCCGTCCCGTACCTCTCGTTGGAAGGCCTGGAGTTCAAGTCCCTTACAACTGAGTAGCTGCTTTGTCCTCCTGGATCTGCCACGTTCCCGATCCAGCTCCATGAATCCGAGCAGTATCCAATCAGAACAAGATGCAATCCCAGAGGTTTCTCAGACCAGACTGTGACGCTGGAAATGTCCATGTTCCACCCGCTGGCCCAGTTCTGTTTATTATGTCCTTGAAGATCTGTATTATAAGACTCCATCTTAACAGAACTGCTGCTGCCCTCACAAACTCCATCACAAAAGGAAACGCGTTGGAGATGGGGGTTAGAATGTGAACCTACTTAGGGCAGGAGCCAATGTCATGGATTCTGTGTCTGTAAACCGCACAATAAATGTCTTCAATGCATAAATATAACATCTCCAGCAAACGTTCTGTCATATATCCGGACAACAACACTGAAAAATGTGTGCCATCGCTTCATCCTACCGTCCACACTCCTCCTCCACTGGGTTACAGGGTGCTAGACCCTCCAGTACCAATCCTGACAATACCCTGCTTCATCTCACCGTCCACACTCCTCCTCCACTGGGTTACAGGGTGCTAGACCCTCTATTACCAATCCTGACAATACCCTGCTTCATCTTACCATCCACACTCCTCCTCCACTGGGTTACAGGGTGCTAGACCCTCCAGTACCAATCCTGACAATACCCTGCTTCATCTTACCATCCACACTCCTCCTCCACTGGGTTACAGGGTGCTAGACCCTCCAGTACCAATCCTGACAATACCCTGCATCATCTTACCGTCTACACTCCTCCTCCACTGGGTTACAGGGTGCTAGACCCTCTATATTACCAATCCTAACAATACCCTGCTTCATCTTACCATCCACACTCCTCCTCCACTGGGTTACAGGGTACTAGACCCTCCATATTACCAATCCTGACAATACCCTGCTTCATCTCACCATCCACATTCCTCCTCCACTGGGTTACAGGGTGCTAGACCCTCTATATTACTAATCCTGACAATACCCTGCTTCACCTCACCGTCCACATTCCTCCTCCACTGGGTTACAGGGTGCTAGACCCTCTATATTACCAATCCTGACAATACCCTGCTTCATCTCACCGTCCACACTCCTCCTCCACTGGGTTACAGGGTGCTAGACCCTCTATATTACCAATCCTGACAATACCCTGCATCATCTTACCATCCACATTCCTCCTCCACTGGGTTACAGGGTGCTAGACCCTCTATTACCAATCCTGACAATAGCCTGCATCATCTCACCGTCCACACTCCTCCTCCACTGGGTTACAGGGTGCTAGACCCTCTATTACCAATCCTGACAATACCCTGCATCATCTCACCGTCCACACTCCTCCTCCACTGGGTTACAGGGTGCTAGACCCTCTATATTACCAATCCTGACAATACCCTGCATCATCTTACCATCCACACTCCTCCTCCACTGGGTTACAGGGTGCTAGACCCTCTATATTACCAATCCTAACAATACCCTGCATCATCTTACCATCCACATTCCTCCTCCACTGGGTTACAGGGTGCTAGACCCTCTATATTACTAATCCTGACAATACCCTGCATCATCTCACCATCCACATTCCTCCTCCACTGGGTTACAGGGTGCTAGACCCTCCATATTACCAATCCTGACAATACCCTGCATCATCTCACCGTCTACATTCCTCCTCCACTGGGTTACAGGGTGCTAGACCCTCTATATTACCAATCCTGACAATACCCTGCTTCATCTCACCATCCACATTCCTCCTCCACTGGGTTACAGGGTGCTAGACCCTCTATTACCAATCCTGACAATAGCCTGCATCATCTTACCGTCCACACTCCTCCTCCACTGGGTTACAGGGTGCTAGACCCTCTATTACCAATCCTGACAATACCCTGCATCATCTTACCGTCCACACTCCTCCTCCACTGGGTTACAGGGTGCTAGACCCTCTATTAACAATCCTGACAATACCCTGCTTCATCTCACCATCCACACTCCTCCTCCACTGGGTTACAGGGTGCTAGACCCTCTATATTACCAATCCTGACAATACCCTGCATCATCTTACCATCCACATTCCTCCTCCACTGGGTTACAGGGTGCTAGACCCTCTATTACCAATCCTGACAATACCCTGCTTCATCTTACCATCCACATTCCTCCTCCACTGGGTTACAGGGTGCTAGACCCTCTATATTACCAATCCTGACAATACCCTGCATCATCTTACCGTCTACATTCCTCCTCCACTGGGTTACAGGGTGCTAGACCCTCTATTACCAATCCTGACAATACCCTGCTTCATCTCACCGTCTACACTCCTCCTCCACTGGGTTACAGGGTGCTAGACCCTCTATATTACCAATCCTGACAATACCCTGCTTCATCTTACCATCCACATTCCTCCTCCACTGGGTTACAGGGTGCTAGACCCTCTATATTACCAATCCTGACAATACCCTGCATCATCTTACCGTCTACATTCCTCCTCCACTGGGTTACAGGGTGCTAGACCCTCTATTACCAATCCTGACAATACCCTGCTTCATCTTACCATCCACATTCCTCCTCCACTGGGTTACAGGGTGCTAGACCCTCTATATTACCAATCCTGACAATACCCTGCATCATCTTACCATCCACACTCCTCCTCCACTGGGTTACAGGGTGCTAGACCCTCTATATTACCAATCCTGACAATACCCTGCATCATCTCACAGGCAGAGGTCGCTCCGCTCATGGGTGCCCTGTAAGATTTAGTATACCTCTGTGGTGGGGGGAGGGGGGGCACAGGCAGAGGTCGCTCCGCTCATGGGTGCCCTGTAAGATTTAGTATACCTCTGTGGTGGGGGGGGGCACAGGCAGAGGTCGCTCCGCTCATGGGTGCCCTGTAAGATTTAGTATACTTCTGTGGTTGGGGGGGGGGGGGGGCACAGGCAGAGGTCGCTCCGCTCATGGGTGCCCTGTAAGATTTAGTATACCTCTGTGGTTGGGGGGGGGGGGGGGGGGAGGGCACAGGCAGAGGTCGCTCCGCTCATGGGTGCCCTGTAAGATTTAGTATACCTCTGTGGTGGGGGGGGGGGCACAGGCAGAGGTCGCTCCGCTCATGGGTGCCCTGTAAGATTTAGTATACCTCTGTGGTTGGGGGGGGGGGGGGGCAAGGGCACAGGCAGAGGTCGCTCCGCTCATGGGTGCCCTGTAAGATTTAGTATACCTCTGTGGTGGGGGGGCACAGGCAGAGGTCGCTCCGCTCATGGGTGCCCTGTAAGATTTAGTATACCTCTGTGGTGGGGGGGCACAGGCAGAGGTCGCTCCGCTCATGGGTGCCCTGTAAGATTTAGTATACCTCTGTGGTGGGGGGGGGGGGGGGGGCACAGGCAGCTCCGCTTATGGGTGCCCTGTAAGATTTAGTATACCTCTGTGGTTGGGGGGGGGGGGGCACAGGCAGAGGTCGCTCCGCTCATGGGTGCCCTGTAAGATTTAGTATACCTCTGTGGTGGGGGGGGGGGCACAGGCAGAGGTCGCTCCGCTCATGGGTGCCCTGTAAGATTTTTTAGTATACCTCTGTGGTGTGGGGGGGGGGGGGCACAGGCAGAGGTCGCTCCGCTCATGGGTGCCCTGTAAGATTTAGTATACCTCTGTGGTGGGGGGGGGGGGGGGGGGCGGGCACAGGCAGGAGGAACCTCCTCCCCTTACACAGGGAGAGTGTGATGCAATGAGTCATTTGCTACGGCTACTTTCACACTCGCGTTTGGCACGGATCAGTCATGGATCTGCACTAATAATACAACCGCATGCATTCGTTCAAAACGGATCAGTTTTTATTATCTTCAACATTGGCCAAACGGATCCGTCTTGAACACCATTGAAAGTCAATGGGGGGGGCGGATCCGTTTTGCATTGTGTCAGTGAAAACCGTCCCCATTGACTTACATTGTGTGTCAGGACGGATCTGTTTGCAAGCAGCGTTTTGGTGTCCGCCTCCAGAGCTGAACGGAGGCAAACTGATGCATTCTGAACGGATCCTTATCTATTCCGAATGCATTAGGGCAAAACTGATCCATTTTGGACGGCTTGTGAGAGCCCTGTAATGGATCTCACAAACGGAATCTAAAATGCCAGTGTGAAAGTGCAGTGTCAAACCTGCATAATCAGTCTGCTATCACACTTGTAAGGGTCCAAAACAGCCCATAAATTAGCTATTTTCCAACTTTGCAAACTAAATAGGTTATTAGTATTCCTCTGATAGGCAGCAGCAATGTAGACGTTTATCATCTTATCCTTCCGCAATTTGACATGCCTATTCTTGTTCGCAAAACAGACAAGAATAGGACTTGCTATTTATTTTTTTGTGGGCCTCGGAATGGAGTAACAGATGCGGACAGCACACTGAGTGCTGTCCGCATCTTTTGCAGCCCCAGTGAAGTGAATGGGTCTTCACCCAAGCCGCAAAAACTGCGGCTCGGATGCGGACCCGAAAAACGGTCGTGTGCATGAGGCCTAATACATTTAAGGTCCCTTGCCACACATCCTTACATGCCACCCCACTAGAATTTTGGCATCTCGACAGCTCTACCAAATAAATTCATCTGCTGTATAGCACTGAGGAGGGTTACCTGCTGTGGAGCGCTCAGATCTGCGAAGGCCTGGTTCCTCTGTCATTGGTGCAGGAACAGGACCCGACCCCTCCCGGTGTGGTAGCACATTTTCAGGAATAGTGTCTGCTACTGCAGAATTGGGGGCGGACGACTTGTCAGTCTGTAAAGGCAGCGTAGGGATTAGCCACCACCCTATGTCTCTTGGACTCACAGGTTTCGATTGCCTCTCCTGAACACCTCCAGAATTATCTGTCGGGGAACGACTCTCTGAAAGAGAAGGTCTGAGCATGTTACAGTGTAATCTTCGAGTCGGCCTATCAGAGTCTTCCCCTTGGACATCGTAGACTGGGCCTTCCGGATACACCTGCTGTTTCACAATATATGGCTCCCAGCGGTCATCCAGTTTATCTGTAGTCTGTTTAGCACGAACCAATACTCTGTCACCCGGCGACAAGGGTGTAGTCTGCACAGGTTGATTATCCCTAGGGGTTTGCTGTTGCAACTTCTCATTGACCAACCAATGAACAGTCCTCAGTTTGTCTTGGTGCTCCTGCCCCCATGAGTCAGCTGTCCTAGGGAACTCTTCTGAAAGAGGTCCAAGGTTTATTTCGGCCCTGGATGACCAAACAGCCGGTAGTGTTATGAACACGATTATTATACGCCAAGAGTAGTTCAGGCAAATACTGGGGCCAGCGCGACTTACGTTCTTTCTCCAGAGTACGGAGCATCAGTAGAAGCGTCCTGTTGAATCTTTCACAGGCCCCATTGCCCTGCGGGTGGAATGGCGACGTTCGTGACTTCTCAATCCCATACAGCCGACACAGCTCTTCCATCAACTTCCCTTAGATGCAAGCTCCTTGATCAGAATTAATCCACTTCGGGCAACCGTACACCTGGATAAAGTGCACACTACAAGGGCGGCTGATTCTGCCATCTGGTCACGGGTAGGTACTGCCAATACTGGTGACCACTCACCAATTGGCCAATCGAGATGTAATCGATCATTAGGATATCCAGTACGTTTAGATAACTTAAATTGGGGCGCTCTGCTCAGGAGGCTTCACCAGCTTGCATGCTCCACACTTCTGGCACATTTCACTGACAATCTTCTCCAACTGCGGGCAGTATACAAATCTCTGTACCCACTTATGTGTCTTCTCTGCTCAAAAGTTGGCACCCTTCTCATGTCCCTCGAGGGCCACTCTTAGGGCCAGGCTACTAGGTATCACTATCTGCCACCTTTCTTCAAGATCGGTAGGCAGAAACACCTTCCGGTACATGATTCCATTTCGGATTCGCAGCCGATCCCCCTGCTGCAACAGCTTCCATCCGATGACAAGTGACTTCACTCTTCAATCTTGGCACATATCCCAGTCTTTACCTAGTGTTTGATCTTCTATTAGCAAGGATCATCATCTTGCACTTCATCCTCTTCGTCAACCTCTCCTACTGGGACATCCCAGGTGACTCTAGACAGTGCATCCGCATTTGCGTTGTCTTTATCGACACAGGTATTTGATGGTATAGTCAAACTTTGCCAATCTAGCCATCCATCTCTGCTCCAAGGCATCCAGCTTCTCATTCTGCAGGTGGGCCAATGGGTTGTTGTCTGTTCTTACTAGGATTTGTGCCCCGGTGAGATACCGTGAGAATTTTTCAGTCATTGCACAGACTAACACCAAGAACTCGAGTTTGAAGGCGCTATCATTTTCCGGATTGCGCTCACAGTCCCGTAGGAACTGACTAGCATACTCAAAGAATCATTCCTGCCCATCTTGTTCTTGGGCTAGTACTAGAGATGGCCTTGCGGTTCGCCCTGCGGTCATTTCGCGGCAACCTTTACTCGTTCGCGGTTCGCTGAACGGGCGAGCATATGGCGATGTCTGCCGGCGCCATATTCTTTTACATTGTGAAGAACTTTGACCCATGACACATCTATCAGGTGGTACAGGACGGCCAATTAAGATGTTTCAGCACATGGACACCTACCCCCTACCTTATAAATAAACCCGATCTGGCCGCCATTTTATATTCAGTCTTTTGCCAGTGTAGGGAGAGGTTGCTGTGTGGAGCAGGGACAGGCTGTTAGGGACACCAAACGCTAGCTAATAGGGCCACAAAAGTCCTTTTAAGGACCGGTATAGGTGTGCTATCGATAGGTGTGACTTACTGAGGGGTGTAATATACTTATAGTATTATTTCTAACATAGAGAGTATATTATAGTGCATTTGTATTGTGCAGCAGTTGTGTGCGGTTCTGCTGAGATACCGCAGGTATACAGAGGGACAAACGCTATGGAAACAAATAATAATTTCTACTGGTGTGATTTACCTGGTGCCCCCCCCCTCCAAAACTGATTGAAGCGGGGTGTGATATACTAATAATATACTTTCTATATAATGCATTTGGGTAGTGCAGCATTTGTTTGTGGTTTTCCTGCGTTACCTCAGCTACAGATAGTGACAAACGCTATTGGAACAAATAATTTTTACTTGTGTAATTTACCAGTTGCGCCCCCCCCCCCCCCCAAAAAAAAGTGATTGAGGCAGAGGTGTGATATACCTTCTTCCAAAAATACTGCTCTTCTCTAGGGACTTTTGTCACAGGGTCATTTCGAAAATAACAGGCAGAGGAAGAGGCGGCCATTCCGCAGGGGTGGTAGGAGTCCGGCAGGTGCACCAGGCAAGAGCTTGAGTGGGAAGTTGCAGAAGGTGCGTGCGATTAGGTCAAAGGACGCACCAGACTTGGTTGAGTTGCTCACTCAGCCTTCCTCTAGTGCACCCTCCTTATCCACTCTATCTGCACCCTCTTCACTCTCTGATGTTTGCATCCCCAAAGACACCACCATATCCCCTCCGCTCGAATTATTTTCCCTTCAATTACAAGACCTTACTGATGCGCAGCCATTCTTGGCATCGGATCAGGAAGAGGAGTCTGATGACAATACCCAGATAAGCCCAAGGAGGTTGGTCCCCGCTGTTGCTGCCTGCTCCGAGATCTCTGTCAGTAGTGGTGAAGGTGGCGATGATGACGTGTTGATGGACGTCCCATGGGTGCCCACAAGAGAGGAAGAGGAGGGGAGTTCAGAGGGAGAGACGGAGCAGAAGCACGCAGAACTTACAGTGCACAGGAGGCAAAAAGCAGACTGCAAATGTATCTGGAACGAGCCGTCCACCATGCACAGTCTCCCTCTTCACTCTCATCATTGAGCAGGCACCTTGGGTCAATGCGCGGGGGGTCCCGCAGGTCAATTCAGACCGGCTTTTACCTAGTGCGTCGGCGGTACCATCGGGTCCCCGTGGGGCTGTAAGGGGAACCCGATGGCATGGAAGGCAGCGCGATGCCTTGCTTAGGCATCTGCGCTGCCTTCCGGTGATGAGCCTGTGATATCCAGCCCCCTGGATCTCACAGGCCGGAAGCTGTATGAGTAATACACACTGTATTACTCATACAGCCAATGCATTTCAATACAGAAGTATGGAATGCATTGTAAAGGATTAGGCCACCAAAATTTTAAGTCCCAAAGTGGGACAAAAAAGAAAGTGAAAAAAAAGTTTAAAAAATAAAGTTTTCCCCCTAAAAAAATAAAAGTTTCAAGTAAAAATAAACAAAAACATCATTTTCCCCAAATATTTTTTTTTTTTAATTGGTAAAAAAATATATATTTTTTTGGTATATTAGGTATCACCGCGTCCGTATCAACTGGCTCTATAAAAATATCACATGACAAAACCCCTCAGATGAACACCATAAAAAATAAAAAATTTAAACTGTGCTAAATAAACAATTTTTTGTCACCTTACATCACAAAATGTGTAATAGCAAGCGATCAAAAAGTCATACGCACCCCAAAATAGTGCCACTCAAACCGACATCTCATCCCGCAAAAATCATACCCTACCTAAGATAATCACCCAAAAACTGAAAAAACTACGGCTCTCAGACTATGGAAACACTAAAACATGATTTTTTTGTTTCAAAAATGAAATCATTGTGTAAAACTTACATAAATAATAAAAGTATACATATTAGGTATCGCCGCGTCCGTGACAACCTGGTCTATAAAAATACCACATGATCTAACCTGTCAGATAAATGTTGTAAATAACAAAAAATAAAAACGGTGCCAAAACAGCTATTTCTTGTTACCTTGCCTCACAAAAAGTGTAATATAGAGCAACCAAAAATCATATGTACCCTGAACTAGTACCAACAATACTGCCACCCTATCCCGTAGTTTCTAAAATAGGGTCACTTTTTGGGAGTTTCTACTCTAGGGGTGCATCAGGGGGTCTTCAAATGGGACATGGTGTAAAAAAAAATAACTGTCCAGCAAAATCTGCCTTCCAAAAACTGTATGGCATTCCTTTCCTTCTGCGCCCTGCCGTGTGCCCGTACAGCGGTTTACGACCACATATGGGGTGTTTCTGTAAACTACAGAATCAGAGCCATAAATATTGAGTTTTGTTTAGCTGTGTCCCCCCCCCCCTCTGTTGTTTTCATTGTATGCTCCTTTCCCCAATGCTTCTTCTTTAGGCTACTTTCACACTTGCGCTTGATCGGATCCGTTCTGAACGGATCCGATCATATTAATGCAGACGGAGGCTCCGTTCAGTACGGATCCGTCTGCATTAATAACTCAGAAAAATTTCTAAGTGCGAAAGTAGCCTGAGCGGATCCGTTCAGACTTTCAATGTAAAGTCAATGGGGGACGGATCCGCTTGAAGATTGAGCCCTATGGTGTCATCTTCAAGCGGATCCATTCCCATTGACTTATATTGTAAGTCTGGACGGATCCGCACGCCTCCGCACGGCCAGGCGGCAGCTGAATGCTACAAGCAGCGTTCAGCTGTCCGCCTGTCCGTGCGGAGGCGAGCGGAGCGGAGGCTGAACGCTGCCAGACTGATGCAGTCTGAGCGGATCCGCGTCCATTCAGACTGCATCAGGGCTGGACGGAGGCGTTCGGGTCCGCTCGTGAGCTCCTTCAAACGGAGCTCACGAGCGGACCGACGAACGCTAGTGTGAAAGTAGCCTAAACTGAGCCTGTTCCTGATTTGGGGGCGGTCCCCCTGATGTTCTCTACTAGGGCTGCACGATATGGGAATTTTGTGCGATTGCGATTAGGGCCCTAAAAATTGCGATAACGATATGCGATGCGATATTTTAGGGGAATTGTGCTAGAGGTCTATTTTCTTGGATTTTCAAGGCAAAAGCACAGAGAAATTACTGATAATGCTGAAATGTAGTTATGCTTAACTCCAGAACTGAAATGCAGTGTTTTTCAAAATAAAACATCTTTTACTAAATTAAATAACATATTTACATTACTGCAAAAGTACAAAATACTAAACTTGCCATTTTCTTCATAGCGCTGCACAGGACAGAGAAATAGAATAGATTAAATTAAACAACATTTGTTCATTAAAATAACGCCTTGCCTCCAGCCGCTCCCCCCTCCCCGCACTGTAACTGATGTATCGCCGGCCGCGCTGTGCAGCATAGCGGCCGGAGATACAGCCGTGTCAACCACGTAAAAAGTCAACCATCGCTTTATAAGGCGCACTGCCATTTTCCCCCCACTTTTGGGGGGGGGGGGGGGGGGGAAGTTTGTCTTATAAAGCGAAAAATATGGTAATATAATTGCAGCATTTTTGGGTCGGCCAATTGGCGATTGCGATATGGCGATTAATTGCGATTGCTTTGGCGATATATTGTGCAGGCCTATTCTCTACTTTTGAAACTAATAGTCGCTGTCCTTGACTGATTATCACATGCTGTATGTTCAGATACGCTTTATTGCTTGTGTCCTATATACTTGGAAAACTTAAGAATAGGGTTAGAATAGTCTAGAACGCATGGGTCACAATGAGACTCTCCAAGAAGGCTGCACAATCTAGGCTCCTCGGCAAAGAATAGTCTAGAATGCATGGGCCACAATGAGACTCTCCAAGGAGGCTGCACAATCTAGGCTCCTCGGCAAAGAATAGTCTAGAATGCATGGGTCACAATGAGACTCTCCAAGGAGGCTGCACAATCTAGGCTCCTCGGCAAAGAATAGTCTAGAATGCATGGGCCACAATGAGACTCTCCAAGGAGGCTGCACAATCTAGGCTCCTCGGTAAAGAATAGTCTAGAATGCATGGGCCACAATGAGACTCTCCAAGGAGGCTGCACAATCTAGGCTCCTCGGCAAAGAATAGTCTAGAATGCATGGGTCACAATGAGACTCTCCAAGGAGGCTGCACAATCTAGGCTCCTCGGCAAAGAATAGTCTAGAATGCATGGGCCACAAGGAGACTCTCTAAGGAGGCTGCACAATCTAGGCTCCTCGGCAAAGAATAGTCTAGAATGCATGGGCCACAATGAGACTCTCCAAGGAGGCTGCACAATCTAGGCTCCTCGGCAAAGAATAGTCTAGAATGCATGGGCCACAATGAGACTCTCCAAGGAGGCTGCACAATCTAGGCTCCTCGGCAAAGAATAGTCTAGAATGCATGGGCCACAATGAGACTCTCCAAGGAGGCTGCACAATCTAGGCTCCTCGGCAAAGAATAGTCTAGAATGCATGGGCCACAAGGAGACTCTCCAAGGAGGCTGCACAATCTAGGCTCCTCGGCAAAGAATAGTCTAGAATGCATGGGCCACAATGAGACTCTCCAAGGAGGCTGCACAATCTAGGCTCCTCGGCAAAGAATAGTCTAGAATGCATGGGTCACAATGAGACTCTCCAAGGAGGCTGCACAATCTAGGCTCCTCGGCAAAGAATAGTCTAGAATGCATGGGTCACAATGAGACTCTCCAAGGAGGCTGCACAATCTAGGCTCCTCGGCAAAGAATAGTCTAGAATGCATGGGTCACAATGAGACTCTCCAAGGAGGCTGCACAATCTAGGCTCCTCGGTAAAGAATAGTCTAGAATGCATGGGTCACAATGAGACTCTCCAAGGAGGCTGCACAATCTAGGCTCCTCGGCAAAGAATAGTCTAGAATGCATGGGTCACAATGAGACTCTCCAAGGAGGCTGCACAATCTAGGCTCCTCGGTAAAGAATAGTCTAGAATGCATGGGTCACAATGAGACTCTCCAAGGAGGCTGCACAATCTAGGCTCCTCGGTAAAGAATAGTCTAGAATGCATGGGCCACAATGAGACTCTCCAAGGAGGCTGCACAATCTAGGCTCCTCGGCAAAGAATAGTCTAGAATGCATGGGTCACAATGAGACTCTCCAAGGAGGCTGCACAATCTAGGCTCCTCGGCAAAGAATAGTCTAGAATGCATGGGTCACAATGAGACTCTCCAAGGAGGCTGCACAATCTAGGCTCCTCGGTAAAGAATAGTCTAGAATGCATGGGCCACAATGAGACTCTCCAAGGAGGCTGCACAATCTAGGCTCCTCGGTAAAGAATAGTCTAGAATGCATGGGCCACAATGAGACTCTCCAAGGAGGCTGCACAATCTAGGCTCCTCGGTAAAGAATAGTCTAGAATGCATGGGCCACAATGAGACTCTCCAAGGAGGCTGCACAATCTAGGCTCCTCGGTAAAGAATAGTCTAGAATGCATGGGCCACAATGAGACTCTCCAAGGAGGCTGCACAATCTAGGCTCCTCGGCAAAGAATAGTCTAGAATGCATGGGCCACAATGAGACTCTCCAAGGAGGCTGCACAATCTAGGCTCCTCGGTAAAGAATAGTCTAGAATGCATGGGCCACAATGAGACTCTCCAAGGAGGCTGCACAATCTAGGCTCCTCGGTAAAGAATAGTCTAGAATGCATGGGCCACAATGAGACTCTCCAAGGAGGCTGCACAATCTAGGCTCCTCGGTAAAGAATAGTCTAGAATGCATGGGCCACAATGAGACTCTCCAAGGAGGCTGAATTGATTTACATATATCTCCCTAACACGTGTTGGGACTTTATTCTTTTATTATTTACATTTGGCCACTGGGACCATCAGTGTCCCTAGGTTGACACGTGTTATTAATTCTAAAATGTAACATTTATTACTTGTCCTTAAAATAACTTAATTAGAACTCTATATTAACTCTCATTGCCTGCCTTTTATTAGTTATGACAGTATGGTCTATATCGAGTACGTCCACTAGATGGCGCTGTGCACCTGCAGCTACTTGTCTCATTAGGGTCTCTCTGCTTATGTACTGCGCTGTTATTCCCACAGCGTGCTAGCTAATGTGCCCATCACTGCTTGCTCTGGACTTGCTAATGTGACCTCTGCCCAAACCCCTGAAGACGCCTGTTAGGCGAAACATGTCGGGGGGCAGCTAGTGATGTTAATGTTTTAGCCAGCGGAAGCCTGGCGTGCATTCATGTCAGAGAGATACAGAGTATAAGAGCATAGTCCAGGAAGGAGGCACATTAGCTAGCACGCTGTGGGAATAACAGCGCAGTACATAAGCAGAGAGACCCTAATGAGACAAGTAGCTGCAGGTGCACAGCGCCATCTAGTGGACGAACTCGATATAGACCATACTGTCATAACTAATAAAAGGCAGGCAATGAGTGTTAATATAGAGTTCTAATTAAGTTATTTTAAGGACAAGTAATAAATGTTACATTTTAGAATTAATAACACGTGTCTCCAAGGAGGCTGCACAATCTAGGCTCCTCGGCAAAGAATAGTCTAGAATGTATGGGCCACAATGAGACTCTCCAAGGAGGCTGCACAATCTAGGCTCCTCGGCAAAGAATAGTCTAGAATGTATGGGCCACAATGAGACTCGCTAACCCTGTACAATCTAGGAACACATGACATTGGAAGACTCAGCCCAGCATAACTAGGGTTACATTTGTTTCAGATGGAGCTTTTTTATTTATTAAAAACTGTCAGGGCCCCTGCAGACGAGCGTTAGTCACGCTGCTAGCCCGCAGCGCAGCTCCTGGGGGTCACAGAGCATTATATTAATGTATGATGCTGTGTAACCCTTACAGTTCTGGAATGTATTGGACAACACTGGCAGCATTAGGTCAGTGTTATCCAATACATTCCAGAACTGTAAGGGTTACACAGCATCATAAATCAATACAATGCTGTGACCCGCGGCAGCGCTGGGAGTTCAGTCCGGAGCTGCGATGCGAACTCACAGCCTGACCAACATTCGTCTGCAGGGGCTATATTGTGCAGAACACTATACCGGAAGTGACGCGGACGCACAGGAATCAGCTGGAAGAGGGTGTGTGCGGCGCAAGCGCACATCCACTGGATTAGCAAAAAATCATTACAGTGCCGCGGCAGGACTTCATGCGCATGTGCAAAACCGTACACCGCACGTGCACACTTAAGGGTAGGTAGATTTTCCAGTGCAAAATGTTCCATCAGATCTCCCTACGCCTGAGTGCACACAAATCATCAGGAGCAGTTCATCCTTACCGCAGAGCTGAGTGCAGAATATGGAGGTCACCGCATAGTAGAGCTGAGTGCGGGATATGGGGGGGGACGACACACCACATAGCATAGCTGAGTGTAGAATACCGAGGTCACCACATACCAGAGCTGAGCATGGGATATTGGGGGGACACCACATAGCAGTGCTGAGTGCGGGATATTGGGGGGGGGGGACACCACATAGAGCTGAGGGCGGGATATTGGGGGGACACCACATAGCAGTGCTGACTGCAGAATATGGAGGTCACCGCATAGTAGAGCTGAGTGCGGGATATGGGGGGGACGACACACCACATAGCATAGCTGAGTGTAGAATACCGAGGTCACCACATACCAGAGCTGAGCATGGGATATTGGGGGGACACCACATAGCAGTGCTGAGTGCGGGATATTGGGGGGGGGGGACACCACATAGAGCTGAGCGAGGGATATTGGGGGGACACCACATAGCAGTGCTGAGTGCGGGATATTGGGGGGGGGGGACACCACATAGAGCTGAGCGAGGGATATTGGGGGGACACCACATAGAGCTGAGCGAGGGATATTGGGGGGACACACACCACATAGAGCTGAGGGCGGGATATTGGGGGGGGCACCAGTGTGACAGTACCCCCCCTCCCCCTTCTACGGGTGACCTCCGGGCACCCAGGACCAACCTTATCAGGATGAGCTCTGTGGAATGCTCTCACCAGACAACTAGCATTAACATCAGTCGCTGGAACCCACATCCTCTCCTCTGGTCCTTACCCTCTCCAATGATCGACATACTGGAGGGATCTCCGGAGATCCTCTTTATCTGAAATTCCAAATTGCCGTCCACTATGACAGGAGCGGGAGGCAAGGAGGACGGCTCAACACATTTCTTTAACAACGATTTATGAAATACGTTATGGATTTTTAATGCATGAGGAAGTTCAAGACGGAAGGCTACAGGGTTAACAATGGCAGTGATCTTATATGGACCAATAAATCTTGGTCCCAACTTCCAAGAAGGTACCTTGAGTTTAATGTTTCTTGTAGACAGCCACACAGAATCACCTACTCTCAGGTCCGGACAACTTATACGTCTCCTGTCAGCCGCACGCTTATACCTGTTGCCCATCTTTTCCAGGTTATTTTGGATTTTCCGCCAAATAGAAGACAAAGAAGAGGAAAATTGTTCCTCCTCAGGAATGCCAGAATTATGAGCACCAGAAATCGTACCAAACTGTGGATGGAACCCATATGTCCCAAAAAACTGCGACTTATCAGTTGATTCCTGTCTACGGTTATTTATAGCAAACTCAGCTAACGGCAAAAATGAAGACCACTCTTCCTGATTCTCTGAAACAAAACATCTCAAGTAAGTCTCCAGATTCTGATTAGCGTTCTCCGTCTGTCAGTTCGACTGAGAAGCCGAAGAGAAGGACAATTGTACACCCAGACAAGTACAGAACGCTCTCCAGAATCTGGAAACAAACTGAGTCCCTCTATCGGACACCACATCAGAGGGAATGCCATGTTGTTTTTATGATGTTGTCGACAAACACCTGCGCAAGAGTTTTAGCATTGGGTAGACTAGGTAATGCAATAAAGTGTGCCATTTTACTAAAACGATCGACAACCACCAGAATCACGGTCTTTCCCGAAGAATTCATTGATAAAATCCATGGACAAATGGGTCCAAGGTCTGGACAGGATGGGCAATGGAAGCAGAGATCCGGAAGGCCGAGTATGTGTCACATTAGCACGTGCACAGGTACCACAGGTTGACACATAGTCCTCAATACACTTACTCAACCCCGGCCACCAGAATCTGCGACAGATGAGATCGATAGTCGATCTGCTCCGAGGGTGCCCAGCAAGCACCGTACAGTGATGTTCCGCGAACATCTTGTGACGTAATTCGGGGGGGAACGGACAATTTCCCCGGAGGACAAGAGTCCAGAGAATCCTCCTGTGCCTCCAACACCCTGGCCTCGAGATCAGGATAAAGAGCGGAAATAACTACCCCTTCAGATAAAATGGGACTAGGATCATTAGACTCACCCCCCCAGGAAAGCTACACGACAATGCATCCGCTTTGACGTTCTTAACCCCAGGGCGGTAAGTGACGATGAAGTTAAATCTGGTGAAAAACAATGACCATCTGGCCTGCCTTGGGTTCAGTCGCTTAGCCGACTCCAGGTAGGTCAGATTCTTGTGATCCATAATAGGATGAATTGCTCCTTCCAACCAATGCCGCCATTCCTCGAACACCAACTTAATGGCCAGCAATTCCCTATTACCCACATCATAATTCCTTTCAGCAGTCGAAAGGTTTTTTTTGAGAAAAATGCACATGCGCGCCATTTACTGGGTGAAGGACCCTGCAACATATTGCTCCTACCCCAACATCTGATGCGTCAATTTCAATAAATGGCTGAGACACGTCCGGTTGCAGCAGAATAGGGGCCGAAGCAAAACATTCTTTCACAGCAGAAAAGGCCTATAAAGCCGCATCAGACCAGATAGAAATATCCGCACCCTTCCTAGTCATGTCTGTTAAAGATTTAACCACCGATGAATAGTTCAAGATAAATTTACGGTAGTAGTTGGTAAACCCCATAAGCGCTTTCAGATTTTCGGGTCGATCCCAGTCCAACGCGGCACGGACCTTCTCGGGATCCATACGAAAACCTGAGGATAAGAGCAGGTAACCCAGAAATAGCCCTTCCTGTACAGCAAATACACACTTTTCCATTTTAGCATGAAACTTATTCTCTCTTAGGATCTGTAACACCTGTCTCACATGATCCTGATGAGTCTCCATATTAGGCGAATAAATTAGTATGTCATCAAGGTATACAACGACAAACCTCGCCACCAGATGATGAAAGATGTCATTGACAAAGTGTAGAAAAACCGCAGGAGCATTGGTTAACCCAAAAGGCATGACCAGGTTTGCAAAATGACCCTCGGGTATTAAATGCCATCTTCCACTCATCCCCCTCCTTGATCCTTACCAGATTATATGCCCCCCTCAGACCCAACTCAGAGAACACCTCGGCACCAACAATCTGACTAAACAAATCCGGAATCAAAGGAAGGGGGTAAGGATCACGGAAGTCCTGGCATGGTCTCAGGGTACCATCCTTTTTCTTTACAAAGAAAAATCCAGCAGCCACTGGGGACTTGGATGGTCTAATATGTCCCTTTGCCAAACTCTCGGTGATATATTCTCGCATAGCCTTTCTTTCGGGTTCCGAAAGATTATACAACCGAGATTTGGCAATTTAGCTCCGGGAATAAGATTGACTTGACATACTCCCGATGCGGAGGCAACTCCTGGTTACCACTCTCAGAAAAGACATCAGAAAATTCAGAAATGAACGAGGGAACAGTTTTAGTGGTCACCATAGAGAACGATGCATTAAGACAGTTGTCCATGCAAAAATCACTCCACTCGAGAATCTGTCTCACTTGCCAGTCGATGTTAAGGTTATGTTTACTTAACCATGGTAAGCCCAACACCAACAGAGCAGACAGACCCTCCGATACATAACAGGAGATATATTCCTGATGCAAATCACCCACAACCCACCATTCACTACCTGCGACAGGCATTTTTGGGCGAGAGGTGCTGAGTCAATTGCAAAGACAGAAATACTATTCTCTAATGCATTAGTAGTCAACGCGTGAATGCGTACAAACTGTCCATCAATCAAGTTAACTCCTGCCCCACTGTCGATAAATGCTTTGATTTTCACAGTTTTGGACTCTAGCGCCACCTCGGCAGACAGGAGAAAACGGGTACTACCAGTAAAAGACAAAAGTAGGTTTTCTTGCTCCCCACCCACACTACCAATAGTAATTTGGGGATTAAATGTTTTTTTCTTTTTGTTTACACCTTGATTCTGCAAATCCCCCGGACAAATATTCACAAAATGTCCCTTCTTGCCACAACAAAAGCAGACTCCTTTCACGTGACCCAAGCTTTTGCCAGTAGTAGCTCCTCCTAACTACATAGGCTCATCACAAGGCGCAACCACCCCAGTCTCTCCACTATAAGTGTCAAAGGAAGCAGTACCCTTATTGGACAGTACGTCCTGAAGGTGAGGACCCCTAGATCTCTCCCTCAGGAGTCTATCAAGATATACAGCAAGGGACATAGCTGCTTCCAATGACTCATGAAAATCAGAATTGGCTACGGAGA
This sequence comes from Bufo gargarizans, assembly GCF_014858855.1. NCBI lineage: Eukaryota > Metazoa > Chordata > Amphibia > Anura > Bufonidae > Bufo > Bufo gargarizans. Next base: position 117,501 of record NC_058087.1, read on the forward strand.
GAAGGATAGTTCCATTCTGTATCCGTAGCCCATCTCTTAAATTCAGAGCAAAACGTCTCCGCAGAACATTCTCCCTGCCGGAAACTCCGTAACGTGGTCTCGGCCTGAGAGATCCAATCTGGGTCATCATAGATAAGACCCAAGGCTCTAAAGAATTCATCTACCGACTGGAGAGACGGTGATCTGGTCGTCAGAGAAAAAGACCAAGATTGGGCGTCCTCTAAGTAATGAAATAATCATACCCACATGTTGACACTCATCCCCAGAAGAGTATGGACGCAGCTTACAGTATAATTTACATGACTCCCTGAGCTGGATGAAATTGTCACTACCCCCGGAAAACCTGTCCAGGAGAGCCACCTTCGGTTCAGGGCAGGCCTGGAACCCACCACCAGAACCAGCAGCCTGTGGGCTCTGAATCTGCAAAACCACCGCACGGAGGTCTGCTACCTCCAAAGTCAGATTCTGCATCTGTTCGACCAGTGCAGACATAGTATCTATAGCTCCACAGATCAGACCAAAAATTGTGGTATTGGCTCTGGATAATGTCACGGATGTAGTAGGGGAGAACATCAAAAGACAACAAGACGGAAGGGAAAAGACACTAGGCCTCACCGCTAGGGAAAGAAAAGGGTCAACACCTATGAAACCCTGCTCCTGGCCCTAACTCCTATCCACATGGTAGAGATGCCCATACACAGGAACCTAGAAAACCCTCAGATGCCCTAGACTTAATGACAGGGCAGAGACAACCCGCTCCTTCCCTGGTGAAGGAACCAGCGTCTCACTTAGGCCTAGTAAACAACAGGGGGGGGGGGGGGATACAAAACACAACAAGCGGAACACTTAACGATGATGGATGATCAGGACTTCAATTAGAACCACACTCCAGCTCTTCCAACACCAAATGAAGCTATCCAGAGCAGGGAGTGATGGGTGAAGTCAAACTAAATAGGGGGAGGTAAAGGTCACATGATCCACACCTGAACAGGAGGGGCTGGACATCCCAGCAACACACAGACAAAGTGAAACCAAAAGATGCTGTCAGGTCACTCATGAGCAGATAATCTTTCAGACCTTCTAACACCTGTCACCAGAGCTGAGCGCAGGATATTGGGGACACACACCACATAGCAGAGCTGAGCGCAGGATATTGGGGGGACACACCACATAGCAGAGCTGATCGCAGGATATTGGGGGGAAACACCACATAGAGCTGAGCGCAGGATATTGGGGGGACACACCACATAGCAGAGCTGAGCGCAGGATATTGGGAGGACACACCACATAGCAGAGCTGATCGCAGGATATTGGGGACACACACCACATAGCAGAGCTGATCGCAGGATATTGGGGGGACACACCACATAGCAGAGCTGAGCGCAGGATATTGGGGACACACACCACATAGCAGAGCTGATCGCAGGATATTGGGGGGACACACACCACATAGCAGAGCTGATCGCAGGATATTGGGGGGACACACCACATAGCAGAGCTGATCGCAGGATATTGGGGGGACACACCACATAGCAGAGCTGAGCGCAGGATATTGGGGGGGGCACACCACAGAGCTGAGAGCAGGATATTGGGGGGACACACACCACATAGCAGAGCTGAGCGCAGGATATTGGGGACACACACCACATAGCAGAGCTGATCGCAGGATATTGGGGGGGGACACCAAATAGAGCTGAGCGCAGGATATTGGGGGGGACACCACATAGAGCTGAGCGCAGGATATTGGGGGGGACACCACATAGAGCTGAGCGCAGGATATTGGGGGGACACACCACATAGCAGAGCTTATCGCAGGATATTGGGGGGACACACCACATAGCAGAGCTTATCGCAGGATATTGGGGGGACACACCACATAGCAGAGCTGAGCGCAGGATATTGGGGACACACACCAAATAGAGCTGAGCGCAGGATATTGGGGGGGACACCACATAGAGCTGAGCGCAGGATATTGGGGGGACACACCACATAGCAGAGCTTATCGCAGGATATTGGGGGGACACACCACATAGCAGAGCTTATCGCAGGATATTGGGGGGACACACCACATAGCAGAGCTGAGCGCAGGATATTGGGGGGACACACCACATAGCAGAGCTGAGCGCAGGATATTGGGGGGGACACCACATAGAGCTGAGCGCAGGATATTGGGGGGACACACCACATAGCAGAGCTGAGCGCAGGATATTGGGGACACACACCACATAGAGCTGAGCGCAGGATATTGGGACACACACACACCACATAGCTGAGCTGAGTGCAGACAACCAAGGTCACCACATAGCAGAACTGAGGGTGGGATATTCGGGGGGACACCAAATAGCACAGCTAAGCGTGAGATATTGGGGGGGACACCACATAGCAGAACTGAGCGCAGGTTATTGGGGGGACACACCACATAGCAGAGCTGAGCGCAGGAAATTGGGGGGGGACACACCACATAGCAGAGCTAAGTGCGGGATATTGGGGGGACACCACATATCACAGCTGAGCGTGAGATATTAGGGGGGGACACCACATAGCAGAGCTAAGCGCAGGATATTGGGGACACACACCACATAGCAGAGCTGAGCGCAGGATATTGGGGACACACACCACATAGCAGAGCTGAGCGTGGGAAATTGGGGGGGGGGGGACACCACATTGCAGAGCTGAGCGCAGGATATTGGGGGGACACCACATAGCAGAGCTGAGCGCAGGATATTGGGGACACACACCACATAGCAGAGCTGAGCGTGGGATATTGGGGGGACACCACATAGCAGAGCTGAGCGCAGGATATTGGGGGGGAACACACCACATAGCAGAGCTGAGCGCAGGATATTGGGGGGGGACACCACATAGCAGAGCTGAGCGCAGGATATTGGGGGGACACACCACATAGCAGAGCTGAGCGCAGGATATTGGGGAGACACACCACATAGCAGAGCTGAGCGCAGGATATTGGGGACACACACCACATAGCAGAGCTGAGCGCAGGATATTGGGGGGACACACCACATAGCAGAACTGAGCGCAGGATATTGGGGACACACACCACATAGCAGAGCTGAGCACAGGATATTGGGGGGGGACCACATAGCAGAGCTAAGCGTGATATATTGGGGGGGGGACACCACATAGCAGAGCTGAGGGCTGGATATTGTGGGGGGACACCACATAGCAGGCTGAGCGCAGGATATTGGGGGGAAACACCACATAGCAGAGCTGAGCATGGGATATTGGGGGGGACACACCACATAGCAGAGCTGAGCGCAGGATATTGGGGGGACACACCACATAGCAGAGCTGAGCGCAGGATATTGGGGGGACACACCACATAGCAGAACTGAGCGCAGGATATTGGGGACACACCACATAGCAGAACTGAGCGTGGGATATTGGGGGGGGGGGGCGACACACCAAATAGCACAGCTGAGCGTGAGATATTAGGGGGGACACACCACATAGCTGAGCGTGGGATATTGGGGGGTAACACCACATAGCAGAGCTGAGCGCAGGATATTGGGGAGACACACCACATAGCAGAGCTGAGCGCAGGATATTGGGGGGACACACCACATAGCAGAGCTGAGCGCAGGATATTGGGGGGACACACCACATAGCAGAGCTGAGCGCAAGATATTGGGGACACACACCACATAGCAGAGCTGAGCGCAAGATATTGGGGACACACACCACATAGCAGAGCTGAGCGCAGGATATTGGGAGGACACACCACATAGCAGAGCTGAGCGCAGGATATTGGGAGGACACACCACATAGCAGAGCTGAGCGCAGGATATTGGGGGGACACACCACATAGCAGAACTGAGCGCAGGATATTGGGGACACACACCACATAGCAGAGCTGAGCACAGGATATTGGGGGGGGGACCACATAGCAGAGCTAAGAGTGATATATTGGGGGGGGGACACCACATAGCAGAGCTGAGGGCTGGATATTGTGGGGGGACACCACATAGAGCTAAGCGCGGGATATTAGGGGAAACACCACATAGCAGAGCTGAGCGCAGGATATTGGGGACACACACCACATAGCAGAGCTGAGCGCAGGATATTGGGGACACACACCACATAGCAGAGCTGAGCGCAGGATATTGGGGGGGACACACACCACATAGCTGAGCTGAGCGCAGAATACCGAGGTCACCACATAGCAGAACTGAGCGTGGGATATTGGGGGGGGGGGGGCGACACACCAAATAGCACAGCTGAGCGTGAGATATTAGGGGGGACACACCACATAGCTGAGCGTGGGATATTGGGGGGTAACACCACATAGCAGAGCTGAGCGCAGGATATTGGGGAGACACACCACATAGCAGAGCTGAGCGCAAGATATTGGGGGGACACACCACATAGCAGAGCTGAGCGCAGGATATTGGGGGGGGACACACCACATAGCAGAGCGTGGGATATTGGGGGGGACACCACATAGCAGAGCTAAGCACAGGATATTGGGGGGGGACACCACATAGCAGGCTGAGCACAGGATATTGGGGGGACACACCACATAGCAGAGCTGAGGGCTGGATATTGTGGGGGGACACCACATAGCAGAGGGCTGGATATTGTGGGGACACACACCACATAGCAGAGCTGAGCGCGGGATATTAGGGAAAACACCACATAGCTGAGCGCAGGGTATTGGGGACACACACCACATAGCAGAGCTGAGCACAGGATATTGGGGGGGACACACCACATAGCAGAGCTGAGTTTGAGATATTGGGGGGACACACCACATAGCAGAGCTGAGTGTGAGATATTGGGGGGACACACCACATAGCAGAGCTGAGCGCAGGATAATGGGGGGGGGACACCACATAGCAGAGCTGAGGGCAGGATATTGTGGGGGGGACACCACATAGCAGAGCTGAGCGCGGGATATTAGGGGAAACACCACATAGCAGAGCTGAGTGCAGAATACTGAGGTCACCACATAGCAGAACTGAGCGTGGGATATTGGGGGGGGGGGGACACGCCAAATAGCAGAGCTGAGCGTGAGATTCTAGGGGACACACCACATAGCAGAGCTGAGCGTGAGATATTGGGGGACGACGACACCACATAGCAGAGCTGAGGGCTGGATATTGTGGGGGGACACCACATAGCAGAGCTGAGCGCAGGATATTGGGGGGAAACACCACATAGCAGAGCTGAGCGTGGGATATTGGGGGGGGGGGCACCACATAGCAGAGCACAGGATATTGGGGGGACACCACATAGCAGAGCTGAGCGCAGGATAATGGGGGGGGACACCACATAGCAGAGCTGAGGGCTGGATATTGTGGGGGGACACCACATAGCAGAGCTGAGGGCTGGATATTGTGGGGGGACACCACATAGCAGAGCTGAGCGCAGGATATTGGGGGGACACACCACATAGCAGAGCTGAGCGCAGGATATTGGGGGGACACACCACATAGCAGAGCTGAGCGCAGGATATTGGGGGGACACACCACATAGCAGAACTGAGCGTGGGATATTGGAGGGGGGGGCGCGACACACCAAATAGCACAGCTGAGCGTGAGATATTAGGGGGGGACACACCACATAGCAGAGCTGAGTGCAGGATATTGGGGGGGACACCACATAGCAGAGCTGAGCGCAGGATATTGGGGGGGGCACCACATAGCAGAGCTGAGGGCTGGATATTGTGGGGGGACACCACATAGCAGAGCTAAGCGCGGGATATTAGATATTGGGGGGGACACACCACATAGCAGAGGGTTTCGCGCATGTGCATGAAGTCCTTCTCCCGCGGCGCGCAATGATTTTTTGGGCAAATGCAATGGATGTGCGCTTGCGCAGCGCCGCACACACCTTCCTCCAGCTGATTCCTGTGCGGCCGCGTCACTTCCGGTATAGCGTTCTGCCAAGTGTAGGAATCTGGTGTAGCGTTACAGAACACCGTTGTTCTGCCGAAAGTCTATAGCGGAAGTGACGTGATGCGCTGCACAAGCGCACTTCCGCAAATCATCGGAATCATTCTTAAAGTGACAGTCACCTGCAGTAAAAGACAGCATCTACATTAATTTGTACGCTCGCCACGCATCGGGCTCGGCATTTAGTAAAACTAACTCTATGCCGCCATTGATAGTAAAGAAGGAAACGGATGGTAAAGAAAGAGACTATCCATCTCCTTCTTTACTATCAATGGCGGCATAGAGTTAGTTTTACTAAATGCCGAGCGCAGCGAGGGTACAAATTAATGTAGATTAATGAGCGCTGGGGAGGGGGGGGGGCGGAGCTGTATTTTAATGGAGATGACTGTCACTTTAAGAAATCTATGCCCTTAAATGTGCGCACGCGCGGTGTGCGAACTACTGCAGTGGAGGCTGCAGGAATGCTTCGCTGAAGTGCGCTTGCGCTACAGACTTTCGGCAAGCTATAGACTAGAGATTTGGCAGAACAGCGGCATTTCAGAAGCAACGTGCGTTGTCCACATAGTCATGTGACTTCCGGTTTATTCCGACATTTCCGCTTCCGCTCATGCTGGTCTGTCATTGCATCATCTCAGTGTACAGTGACCGGTGAGTAACGTCCGTCCCCTGTGCTGTCCTCACATATAATGTCCGTCCCCTGTGCTGTCCTCCTATAATGTCCGTCCCCTGTGCTGTCCTCCTATAATGTCCGTCCCCTGTGCTGTCCTCACACATATAATGTCCGTCCCCTGTGCTGCCCTCACATATAATGTCCGTCACCTGTGCTGTCCTCCTATAATGTCCGTCCCCTGTGCTGTCCTCACATATAATGTCCGTCCCCTGTGCTGTCCTCCTATAATGTCCGTCCCCTGTGCTGTCCTCCTATAATGTCCGTCCCCTGTGCTGCCCTCACATATAATGTCCGTCCCCTGTGCTGTCCTCACATATAATGTCCGTCCCCTGTGCTGTCCTCCTATAATGTCCGTCCCCTGTGCTGTCCTCCTATAATGTCCGTCCCCTGTGCTGCCCTCACATATAATGTCCGTCCCCTGTGCTGCCCTCACATATAATGTCCGTCCCCTGTGCTGTCCACACATATAATATCCGTCCCCTGTGCTGCCCTCACATATAATGTCCGTCCCCTGTGCTGTCCTCCTATAATGTCCGTCCCCTGTGCTGCCCTCACGTATAATGTCCGTCCCCTGTGCTGCCCTCACATATAATGTCCGTCCCCTGTGCTGTCCACACATATAATATCCGTCCCCTGTGCTGCCCTCCTATAATGTCCGTCCCCTGTGCTGCCCTCCTATAATGTCCGTCCCCTGTGCTGCCCTCACATATAATGTCCGTCCCCTGTGCTGCCCTCACATATAATGTCCGTCCCCTGTGCTGTCCTCCTATAATGTCCGTCCCCTGTGCTGTCCTCACATATAATGTCCGTCCCCTGTGCTGTCCTCACATATAATGTCCGTCCCCTGTGCTGCCCTCACATATAATGTCCGTCCCCTGTGCTGTCCTCCTATAATGTCCGTCCCCTGTGCTGCCCTCACATATAATGTCCGTCCCCTGTGCTGTCCTCCTATAATGTCCGTCCCCTGTGCTGTCCTCCTATAATGTCCGTCCCCTGTGCTGTCCACACATATAATGTCCGTCCCCTGTGCTGTCCTCACATATAATGTCCGTCCCCTGTGCTGTCCTCCTATAATGTCCGTCCCCTGTGCTGTCCACACATGTAGAATGTCCGTCCCCTGTGCTGTCCACACATGTAGAATGTCCGTCCCCTGTGCTGTCCACACATATATAATGTCCGTCCCCTGTGCTGTCCACACATATATAATGTCCGTCCCCTGTGCTGTCCTCCTATAATGTCCGTCCCCTGTGCTGTCTTCCTATAATGTCCGTCCCCTGTGCTGCCCTCACATATAATGTCCGTCCCCTGTGCTGTCCTCCTATAATGTCCGTCCCCTGTGCTGTCCTCCTATAATGTCCGTCCCCTGTGCTGTCCTCCTATAATGTCCGTCCCCTGTGCTGCCCTCACATATAATGTCCGTCCCCTGTGCTGCCCTCACATATAATGTCCGTCCCCTGTGCTGTCCTCCTATAATGTCCGTCCCCTGTGCTGTCCTCCTATAATGTCCGTCCCCTGTGCTGTCCTCCTATAATGTCCGTCCCCTGTGCTGTCCTCCTATAATGTCCGTCCCCTGTGCTGTCCTCACATATAATGTCCGTCCCCTGTGCCGTCCTCACATATAATGTCCGTCCCCTGTGCTGTCCTCCTATAATGTCCGTCCCCTGTGCTGCCCTCACATATAATGTCCGTCCCCTGTGCTGCCCTCACATATAATGTCCGTCCCCTGTGCTGTCCTCCTATAATGTCCGTCCCCTGTGCTGTCCTCCTATAATGTCCGTCCCCTGTGCTGTCCTCCTATAATGTCCGTCCCCTGTGCTGTCCTCCTATAATGTCCGTCCCCTGTGCTGTCCTCCTATAATGTCCGTCCCCTGTGCTGTCCTCACATATAATGTCCGTCCCCTGTGCCGTCCTCACATATAATGTCCGTCCCCTGTGCTGTCCACACATATATAATGTCCGTCCCCTGTGCTGTCCTCCTATAATGTCCGTCCCCTGTGCTGTCCTCACATATATAATGTCCGTCCCCTGTGCTGTCCACACATATATAATGTCCGTCCCCTGTGCTGTCCACACATATATAATGTCCGTCCCTGTGCTGTCCTCACATATATAATGTCCGTCCCCTGTGCTGTCCTCCTATAATGTCCGTCCCCTGTGCCGTCCTCACATAATGTCCGTCCCCTGTGCCGTCCTCACATATAATGTCCGTCCCCTGTGCCGCCCTCACATATAATGTCCGTCCCCTGTGCCGTCCTCACATATAATGTCCGTCCCCTGTGCCGTCCTCACATATAATGTCCGTCCCCTGTGCTGTCCTCCTATAATGTCCGTCCCCTGTGCTGCCCTCACATATAATGTCCGTCCCCTGTGCTGTCCTCACATATATAATGTCCGTCCCCTGTGCTGTCCTCCTATAATGTCCGTCCCCTGTGCTGTCCTCCTATAATGTCCGTCCCCTGTGCTGTCCTCCTATAATGTCCGGGTCCCCTGTGCTGTCCTCCTATAATGTCCGTCCCCTGTGCTGTCCTCCTATAATGTCCGTCCCCTGTGCTGTCCTCACATATAATGTCCGTCCCCTGTGCCGTCCTCACATATAATGTCCGTCCCCTGTGCTGTCCACACATATATAATGTCCGTCCCCTGTGCTGTCCTCCTATAATGTCCGTCCCCTGTGCTGTCCTCCTATAATGTCCGTCCCCTGTGCTGTCCACACATATATAATGTCCGTCCCCTGTGCTGTCCTCCTATAATGTCCGTCCCCTGTGCTGTCCACACATATATAATGTCCGTCCCCTGTGCTGTCCTCACATATAATGTCCGTCCCCTGTGCTGTCCTCACATATAATGTCCGTCCCCTGTGCTGTCCTCCTATAATGTCCGTCCCCTGTGCCGTCCTCACATATAATGTCCGTCCCCTGTGCTGTCCTCCTATAATGTCCGTCCCCTGTGCTGTCCACACATATAATGTCCGTCCCCTGTGCTGTCCTGATATATAATGCGCACGGCCTACATCTCCTGTGCTGTCCTGATATAATGTGCACGGCCTACATCTCCTGTGCTGTCCATATATAATGCACACGGCCTACATCTCCTGTACTGTCCTGATATATAATGTGCACGGCCTACGTCTCCTGTGCTGTCCTGATATATAATGCGCACGGCCTACATCTCCTGTGCTGTCCATATATAATGCACACGGCCTACATCTCCTGTACTGTCCTGATATATAATGCGCACGGCCTACATCTCCTGTACTGTCCTGATATATAATGTGCACGGCCTACATCTCCTGTGCTGTCCATATATAATGTGCACGGCCTACATCTCCTGTGCTGTCCATATATAATGTGCACGGCCTACGTCTCCTGTACTGTCCTGATATATAATGTGCACGGCCTACATCTCCTGTGCTGTCCTGATATATAATGCGCACGGCCTACATCTCCTGTGCTGTCCTGATATATAATGCGCACGGCCTACGTCTCCTGTGCTGTCCATATATAATGCGCACGGCCTACATCTCCTGTACTGTCCTGATATATAATGCGCACGGCCTACGTCTCCTGTACTGTCCTGATATATAATGTGCACGGCCTACATCTCCTGTGCTGTCCATATATAATGTGCACGGCCTACATCTCCTGTACTGTCCATATATAATGCGCACGGCCTACATCTCCTGTGCTGTCCATATATAATGTGCACGGCCTACATCTCCTGTGCTGTCCATATATAATGCGCACGGCCTACATCTCCTGTACTGTCCATATATAATGCGCACGGCCTACATCTCCTGTGCTGTCCATATATAATGTGCACGGCCTACGTCTCCTGTGCTGTCCTGATATATAATGCGCACGGCCTACATCTCCTGTGCTGTCCTGATATATAATGCGCACGGCCTACATCTCCTGTGCTGTCCATATATAATGTGCACGGCCTACGTCTCCTGTACTGTCCTGATATATAATGTGCACGGCCTACATCTCCTGTACTGTCCTGATATATAATGCGCACGGCCTACATCTCCTGTGCTGTCCTGATATATAATGCGCACGGCCTACGTCTCCTGTGCTGTCCTGATATATAATGCGCACGGCCTACATCTCCTGTACTGTCCATATATAATGTGCACGGCCTACATCTCCTGTACTGTCCATATATAATGCGCACGGCCTACATCTCCTGTTCTGTCCTGATATATAATGCGCACGGCCTACATCTCCTGTACTGTCCTGATATATAATGCGCACGGCCTACGTCTCCTGTGCTGTCCTGATATATAATGCGCACGGCCTACATCTCCTGTGCTGTCCTGATATATAATGCGCACGGCCTACATCTCCTGTGCTGTCCATATATAATGCGCACGGCCTACGTCTCCTGTACTGTCCTGATGTATAATGCGCACGGCCTACATCTCCTGTGCTGTCCATATATAATGCGCACGGCCTACGTCTCCTGTACTGTCCATATATAATGCGCACGGCCTACGTCTCCTGTGCTGTCCATATATAATGCGCACGGCCTACATCTCCTGTGCTGTCCATATATAATGCGCACGGCCTACGTCTCCTGTACTGTCCTGATGTATAATGCGCACGGCCTACATCTCCTGTGCTGTCCATATATAATGCGCACGGCCTACGTCTCCTGTACTGTCCATATATAATGCGCACGGCCTACGTCTCCTGTGCTGTCCATATATAATGCGCACGGCCTACGTCTCCTGTGCTGTCCATATATAATGCGCACGGCCTACATCTCCTGTACTGTCCTGATATATAATGTGCACGGCCTACATCTCCTGTACTGTCCTGATATATAATGCGCACGGCCTACATCTCCTGTGCTGTCCTGATATATAATGTGCACGGCCTACATCTCCTGTGCTGTCCATATATAATGCGCACGGCCTACATCTCCTGTACTGTCCTGATATATAATGCGCACGGCCTACGTCTCCTGTACTGTCCTGATATATAATGCGCACGGCCTACATCTCCTGTGCTGTCCTGATATATAATGCGCACGAAGGGTTTGTCCGTGTTCAGACCTGATCCGCTCTGTCTCCATGAATGAGTGGAGCCTCGGAGCTTTTCTCGCTGACTGGCGCAGGGGACGGGACTTTTCTTGAGGTCCGGCCTGTCCATGGTAAGCTAGGTGGAGGCTTCTGCCTAGCAGTGAGTTTGGTGATGTCTTTAGACTGCCCATTTCCCTCGGGTGGGCCCTGTGGTTACTGGAGCCTGCGTCCCATGCAGTGCTGCAGTTGTGTAAGGGGCCGATATTAACACTGTGATTTATGCATGGCGCTAACATCTCGTTAGTCCTCATAGCCCGGTTGCAGTGACAGCTCCTCCCCGGCAGTCACCCAGGGGTGACTAACCCTCTACCTCCCTCCGTGCAGCGTCCGTCATGGCTGAGCAGGTTCCAGAGACCATCAACTTTCCTGCAGAGGAGGAGAAGATCCTGCAGCTCTGGAAGGCTTTGGACTGTTTTCAGGAATGTCTCAAACAATCTAAGAATAAGCCCAGGTGAGAATTCAATGTCCCTCCAACTTCAGAGGATGGGTCTCCCTTCTGGCCTGGGGTAGGTACACTGTTGGTAGGTGGCCAACACTATCTCATGTCCTGGGTCTCCTAGGGCACATTAGACTGCTGCATCCACTAGGGTTGTCACCACACCAAAAAGTATTGTGATACTCGATACCAGGCGAAAAAATAAAAGACCAAAAAAGCCGTGTGCATTATGTATTTTATGGAGCGTCCGGTCCGTATTAGAACAGTCTTATCCTATTTTGGGGGGGGGACAAGGTGACTAAAAAATGGCGAATCGTGCAGTTTTTATTTATTTATTTTCTCTGTTACGGCGTTCACCCGATAGGAAATATTTTGTAATATTTTAATAGTTTGGACTTTTTGAGTTGGTGATGTTTATCTGTTTATATATTTTATATGTAAAATTGGGAAAGGGGGTGATTTATACTTTTATTTTTTATTTACTAACTATTTCCACCCTTAGAGGCTAGAGCCTGGGATCTTTCATCCCTTGTCCTATGCACCCTGACAGAGCTCTATCGTGGTGAATAGGACCTCACACTCTCCGTGCTGCCCTGTGCATAGTGCACACAGTAGCAGTGAGGTTACCATGGCAGCCAGGGCTTCAGTAGTGTCCTGGTTGCCATGGTAACCACAACTACGCCGCTGGGGCTCCGATCACAACTGCCACTGCACCTCAAATAAAGAGGGGGGAGGGGACCCTGTGGCCCTTGCCACCAATGATTTAATAATGGTAGAGTTGCACTGCACCACCAATGATTTAAAGGGGATCTGCACTTTGTTTAAACTGATGATCTATCCTCTGGATAGATCATCAGCATCTGATCGGCCGATCAGCTGTTTGAGAAGGCAGCGGCGCTCCAGCAGCACCGCGGCCTTCTCACTGTTTACTGCTGGCCCCGTGACGTCACGACTAGTATCAACTGGCCTGTGCGCGGCCAAGCTCCATTCAAGTGAATACTGCTCTGACGGGAAAGAGCCCGTGGTCTGGCTGCTCTGGCGGGAAAAGAGCCCGTGGTCTGGCTGCTCTGGCGGGAAAGAGCCCGTGGTCTGGCTGCTCTGGCGGGAAAGAGCCCGTGGTCTGGCTGCTCTGGCGGGAAAAGAGCCCGTGGTCTGGCTGCTCTGGCGGGAAAAGAGCCCGTGGTCTGGCTGCTCTGGCGGGAAAGAGCCCGTGGTCTGGCTGCTCTGGCGGGAAGGAGCCCGTGGTCTGGCTGCTCTGGCGGGAAAAGAGCCCGTGGTCTGGCTGCTCTGGCGGGAAAAGAGCCCGTGGTCTGGCTGCTCTGGCGGGAAAAGAGCCCGTGGTCTGGCTGCTCTGGCGGGGAAAGAGCCCGTGGTCTGGCTGCTCTGGCGGGGAAAGAGCCCGTGGTCTGGCTGCTCTGGCGGGGAAAGAGCCCGTGGTCTGGCTGCTCTGGCGGGGAAAGAGCCCGTGGTCTGGCTGCTCTGGCGGGGAAAGAGCCCGTGGTCTGGCTGCTCTGGCGGGAAAGAGCCCGTGGTCTGGCTGCTCTGGCGGGAAAGAGCCCGTGGTCTGGCTGCTCTGGCGGGAAAGAGCCCGTGGTCTGGCTGCTCTGGCGGGAAAGAGCCCGTGGTCTGGCTGCTCTGGCGGGAAAGAGCCCGTGGTCTGGCTGCTCTGGCGGGAAAGAGCCCGTTAAAGCAGTACTTGTGTATCAACCAATTAAAAGGGGAGGATTGAAGGCTTCCTGGATTGCGCAGTGCTATAGAGGGAACATTCTGGAAGAATTCGGATTCCTCAGTAAAGACGATGCAGATGGCAGTAGATGAGACGTCGTTATCGCCTCTGGTGGGATTGTAGTGTTATAAACCACTACGGCAGTAGATGAGGCGTCGTTACCACATTACCCAGCATTACTCCTTCTGGACATGGACTCTGTAAACCGCCTCTATAGAACGCTCTCCTTTTCGTCATCTCTACGTAGTCAGAGCCTTCTGTAAGTTCAGTACTAAACACAAGGATTTAATATTGTAACTTCTGCCCGAATCGGCTGATGTCGTCATATATACTGCCGACCCCGCGCTCTAATCATCAGTATGGAAGATAATGAGATCTGCTCTGGTCACATGCATCACACTATGGTGTTCTCTTTTCTTTTTTTTCTTTAAAGGGGTCGTCCGAGTTATAGAAAACAAATATAGCACTGAAAATCTGATGGGCAGCGATAGATAACTGAGCAAGTTTTATGCAAAAAATATCTAATTCCTCATTTCCCTGGTAAGAGAGTGGATACAAGAGCTGCCCTGAGTGACATGTCTGCTGCTGGGAGACTCTGCAGCGTGTTGTATGTGTAGGACTACAAGTCCCAGCTGTATAATGACACTGCTAAGGGAGTGGATACAGGAGCTGCCCTGAGTGACATGTCTGCCTGCTGGGAGACTCTGCAGCATGTTGTATGTGTAGGACTACAAGTCCCAGCTGTATAATGACACTGCTAAGGGAGTGGATACAAGAGCTGCCCTGAGTGACATGTCTGCTGCTGGGAGACTCTGCAGCGTGTTGTATGTGTAGGACTACAAGTCCCAGCTGTATAATGACACTGCTAAGGGAGTGGATACAGGAGCTGCCCTGAGTGACATGTCTGCCTGCTGGGAGACTCTGCAGCATGTTGTATGTGTAGGACTACAAGTCCCAGCTGTATAATGACACTGCTAAGGGAGTGGATACAAGAGCTGCCCTGAGTGACATGTCTGCCTGCTGGGAGACTCTGCAGCGTGTTGTATGTGTAGGACTACAAGTCCCAGCTGTATAATGACACTGCTAAGGGAGTGGATACAAGAGCTGCCCTGAGTGACATGTCTGCCTGCTGGGAGACTCTGCAGCATGTTGTATGTGTAGGACTACAAGTCCCAGCTGTATAATGACACTGCTAAGGGAGTGGATACAAGCAAGAGCTGCCCTGAGTGACATGTCTGCCTGCTGGGAGACTCTGCAGCGTGTGGTATGTGTAGGACTACAAGTCCCAGCTGTATAATGACACTGCTAAGGGAGCGGATACAGGAGCTGCCCTGAGTGACATGTCTGCCTGCTGGGAGACTCTGCAGCATGTTGTATGTGTAGGACTACAAGTCCCAGCTGTATAATGACACTGCTAAGGGAGTGGATACAAGAGCTGCCCTGAGTGACCTGTCTGTCTGCAGGGAGACTCTGCAGCGTGTTGTATGTGTAGGACTACAAGTCCCAGCTGTACAATGACACTGCTAATACACACAGGATCTTCCCCCTACCTTCTTGTGCAATGCTCTCTCTAGTCTGTCAGCTCCTGTGCCCAGCATTGTCTCCTCACTGCCTGCAGCTACCCAGTCTGTGCAGCGGAAGGGGTTAAGAATCCTAGCAGAGAGCAGACTGCAGTGAAGGGGGCGTGGCCAGCAGTGAGGTCTCCTTTACAGGCTTGTAAACGAACATTATCAGAGCAGGGAGAGAAGCTGACATCACAGGTCATGTGACCCTCAGTGACATCCGATAAACCAGGTACTGCAGATAAAGGGAGTTCATTGGAAAGTTGTTATATTTGCCCAGTTAAGGACATAGAACAAAAAGAAAAACTCGGACAACCCCTTTAATACCTTGTGTTTTTCTTTCATATATGGAAGCGTTGTATTTATATGCAGCGATCTCCTCCACAGTATGGGGAGCAGTGATCGCTAATGCCATCGCTTGTCCTCATATAGAAGCGTTCCTTACTGACAATCTCCTGCTCGTCAGTGGAGGAGACACACGGCCATGGTCCGCGGCCGGGATTCCTGCTGACAGCATGAGCGCACGGCGTCATTGGTTGCTATGACGCCGTACGCTTCATGCAGCCGCTGATGTACAGTAATGCACTAGTATAGCATGAAGCGTACCAATGACGCCGTGCGCTCATGCTGTCAGCAGGAATCCCGGCCGGGTTTCCACGGTCCGTGGCCTTGTGCATGAGGCCTTACATGCAGGGATCTCCTCCACAGTATGGGGAGCAGTGATCACCCATCGCTTGTCCTCATACTGACTCATTTGCCTCTTTAGACGTTATGATCTGCTGCCAGCAAACGATGAGTAAAATGATAGTAGCAATAATCCAAAACGCACGAAGATCGAGCACCGCTGATCTTGAGAACGGGGACCCCACGACTTTTTTTCTTAAACTGAAAGGTGAAAAAGAAAATCCAAAAATGAAATGGATAAAAAGTTTAAAAAATAAGTTTCAGCTATAGTTATCAGTAAGCGATGGTACAGCATGGCAGATTACGTACACTCATTCCCCCCCCTTCTTTTAGTGTCGGTGACATATACAAACGTATGCACTTTTTTCATTATAAAAGAGTTTTAAAAAGTATAGATTTGTTGTAGCTGTATTTAGTTCAGCTACTTTTATCTAAAATATGAAAATACAGGCTTATTTTTTCACTTATTAAAAATAATTTTAAAATGCTAAAAGTATAAAATACTCAAATTACCCCAAGATGAATTCCTTAGGGGATCAACATATGAAAGTCACCTTGAATGTGTTTCTAATGTTCTGGCAGTACAGTGCCAGAATCCAGGCCCGAAGTCTTGCGGTCAGTAGATAAATGACACAAAGAGCTTCCGTACTGACAGCTCCCCTGCAGCAGCACTCGGTGCTAAGGCCGCACCAGGAAAGTCCAGCTCGCCGCGCAGTAAAACCGCATCATCCAGGTGAAGACCGTTCACGACACTAAATGGCCCAGCGCGTTTTAGATCTTAAACAGCCCAATTCTTCCTCGTGGTAGCGTGATTTTTACTGCGCAGTTAGCGTTAGCAGAATGCTCGCTGATAACACGCGGTAAGGGCTCATGCGCAGAATTGTTGGATACCGGTCGTATTCATTTTGTGTTTTGCAGGAGAGAACAGCCAGCCCCGAATAGAACATCGGTATCCGTATCCGTAATGCGGACAATATTAGGACATGTTTTTTTTTTTTTGTGTAACGACTTTGTGGACACGAAATGCACATGGATAAAAAAAATACTTTTGTGTATGAGCCCTAATGGTGCCATTATTTCTATTCCCCACTAGTATATGGGCTGCAGCTTGTAGTATACACCCCATGTCAGATATGGTTATACATGGAGCGCCCCAGAGTGGAGGGAGCGAGTACTGCACTGCGCCTCATCCGCTTCCCCCACTAGTATATGGGCTGCAGCTTGTAGTATACACCCCGGGTCAGATATGGTTATACATGGAGCGCCCCAGAGTGGGGGGAGAGAGTACTGCACTGCGCCTCATCCGCTTCCCCCACTAGTATATGGCTGCAGCTTGTAGTATACACCCCGGGTCAGATATGGTTATACATAGAGCGCCCCAGAGTGGGGGGAGAGAGTACTGCACTGCGCCTCATCCGCTTCCCCCACTAGTATATGGCTGCAGCTTGTAGTATACACCCCGGGTCAGATATGGTTATACATGGAGCGCCCCAGAGTGGGGGGAGAGAGTACTGCACTGCGCCTCATCCGCTTCCCCCACTAGTATATGGCTGCAGCTTGTAGTATACACCCCGGGTCAGATATGGTTATACGTAGAGCGCCCCAGAGTGGGGGGAGAGAGTACTGCACTGCGCCTCATCCGCTTCCCCCACTAGTATATGGCTGCAGCTTGTAGTATACACCCCGGGTCAGATATGGTTATACATAGAGCGCCCCAGAGTGGGGGGAGAGAGTACTGCACTGCGCCTCATCCGCTTCCCCCACTAGTATATGGCTGCAGCTTGTAGTATACACCCCGGGTCAGATATGGTTATACATAGAGCGCCCCAGAGTGGGGGGAGCGAGTACTGCACTGCGCCTCATCCGCTTCCCCCACTAGTATATGGCTGCAGCTTGTAGTATACACCCCGGGTCAGATATGGTTATACATAGAGCGCCCCAGAGTGGGGGGAGAGAGTACTGCACTGCGCCTCATCCGCTTCCCCCACTAGTATATGGGCTGCAGCTTGTAGTATACACCCCATGTCAGATATGGTTATACATAGAGCGCCCCAGAGTGGAGGGAGCGAGTACTGCACTGCGCCTCATCCGCTTCCCCCACTAGTATATGGCTGCAGATTGTAGTATACACCCCGGGTCAGATATGGTTATACATAGAGCGCCCCAGAGTGGGGGGAGCGAGTACTGCACTGCGCCTCATCCGCTTCCCCCACTAGTATATGGCTGCAGATTGTAGTATACACCCCGGGTCAGATATGGTTATACGTAGAGCGCCCCAGAGTGGAGGGAGCGAGTACTGCACTGCGCCTCATCCGCTTCCCCCACTAGTATATGGCTGCAGCTTGTAGTATACACCCCGGGTCAGATATGGTTATACATAGAGCGCCCCAGAGTGGAGGGAGCGAGTACTGCACTGCGCCTCATCCGCTTCCCCCACTAGTATATGGCTGCAGCTTGTAGTATACACCCCGGGTCAGATATGGTTATACGTAGAGTGCCCCAGAGTGGAGGGAGAGAGTACTGCACTGCGCCTCATCCGCTTCCCCCACTAGTATATGGCTGCAGCTTGTAGTATACACCCCGGGTCAGATATGGTTATACATAGAGCGCCCCAGAGTGGAGGGAGCGAGTACTGTACTGCACCTCATCCGCTTCCCCCACTAGTATATGGCTGCAGCTTGTAGTATACACCCCGGGTCAGATATGGTTATACATAGAGCGCCCCAGAGTGGAGGGAGAGAGTACTGCACTGCACCTCATCCGCTTCCCCCACTAGTATATGGCTGCAGCTTGTAGTATACACCCCGGGTCAGATATGGTTATACGTAGAGCGCCCCAGAGTGGAGGGAGAGAGTACTGCACTGCGCCTCATCCGCTTCCCCCACTAGTATATGGGCTGCAGCTTGTAGTATACACCCCATGTCAGATATGGTTATACATGGAGCGCCCCAGAGTGGAGGGAGCGAGTACTGCACTGCGCCTCATCCGCTTCCCCCACTAGTATATGGCTGCAGCTTGTAGTATACACCCCGGGTCAGATATGGTTATACATAGAGCGCCCCAGAGTGGGGGGAGAGAGTACTGCACTGCGCCTCATCCGCTTCCCCCACTAGTATATGGCTGCAGCTTGTAGTATACACCCCAGGTCAGATATGGTTATACGTAGAGCGCCCCAGAGTGGAGGGAGCGAGTACTGTACTGCACCTCATCCGCTTCCCCCACTAGTATATGGCTGCAGCTTGTAGTATACACCCCGGGTCAGATATGGTTATACGTAGAGCGCCCCAGAGTGGGGGGAGCGAGTACTGCACTGCGCCTCTTCCGCTTCCCCCACTAGTATATGGCTGCAGCTTGTAGTATACACCCCGGGTCAGATATGGTTATACGTAGAGCGCCCCAGAGTGGGGGGAGAGAGTACTGCACTGCGCCTCATCCGCTTCCCCCACTAGTATATGGCTGCAGCTTGTAGTATACACCCCGGGTCAGATATGGTTATACGTAGAGTGCCCCAGAGTGGGGGGAGCGAGTACTGCACTGCGCCTCATCCGCTTCCCCCACTAGTATATGGCTGCAGCTTGTAGTATACACCCCGGGTCAGATATGGTTATACGTAGAGCGCCCCAGAGTGGAGGGAGCGAGTACTGCACTGCGCCTCATCCGCTTCCCCCACTAGTATATGGCTGCAGCTTGTAGTATACACCCCGGGTCAGATATGGTTATACATGGAGCGCCCCAGAGTGGAGGGAGCGAGTACTGCACTGCGCCTCATCCGCTTCCCCCACTAGTATATGGCTGCAGCTTGTAGTATACACCCCGGGTCAGATATGGTTATACATGGAGCGCCCCAGAGTGGAGGGAGCGAGTACTGCACTGCGCCTCATCCGCTTCCCCCACTAGTATATGGCTGCAGCTTGTAGTATACACCCCGGGTCAGATATGGTTATACGTAGAGCGCCCCAGAGTGGAGGGAGCGAGTACTGCACTGCGCCTCATCCCCTTCCCCCACTAGTATATGGGCTGCAGCTTGTAGTATACACCCCGGTCAGATATGGTTATACGTAGAGCGCCCCAGAGTGGGGGGAGCGAGTACTGCACTGCGCCTCATCCGCTTCCCCCACTAGTATATGGCTGCAGCTTGTAGTATACACCCCGGGTCAGATATGGTTATACGTAGAGCGCCCCAGAGTGGAGGGAGAGAGTACTGCACTGCGCCTCATCCGCTTCCCCCACTAGTATATAGGCTGCAGCTTGTAGTATACACCCCGGGTCAGATATGGTTATACGTAGAGCGCCCCAGAGTGGGGGGAGAGAGTACTGCACTGCGCCTCATCCGCTTCCCCCACTAGTATATGGCTGCAGCTTGTAGTATACACCCTGGGTCAGATATGGTTATACGTAGAGCGCCCCAGAGTGGGGGGAGAGAGTACTGCACTGCGCCTCATCCGCTTCCCCCACTAGTATATGGGTTGCAGCTTATAGAGCACCCCGGGTCAGATATGGTTATACGTAGAGCGCCCCAGAGTGGGGGGAGAGAGTACTGCACTGCGCGTCATCCGCTTCCCCCACTAGTATATGGCTGCAGCTTGTAGTATACACCCCGGGTCAGATATGGTTATACATAGAGCGCCCCAGAGTGGAGGGAGCGAGTACTGCACTGCGCCTCATCCGCTTCCCCCACTAGTATATGGCTGCAGCTTGTAGTATACACCCCGGGTCAGATATGGTTATACGTAGAGCGCCCCAGAGTGGAGGGAGAGAGTACTGCACTGCGCCTCATCCGCTTCCCCACTAGTATATGGCTGCAGCTTGTAGTATACACCCTGGGTCAGATATGGTTATACATAGAGCGCCCCAGAGTGGAGGGAGCGAGTACCGCACTGTGCCTCATCCGCTTCCCCCACTAGTATATGGGTTGCAGCTTATAGAGCACCCCCAGAGTGGAGGGAGCGAGTACTGCACTGCGCGTCATCCGCTTCCCCCACTAGTATATGGGTTGCAGCTTATAGAGCACCCCCAGAGTGGAGGGAGCGAGTACTGCACTGTGCCTCATCCGCTTCCCCCACTAGTATATGGGTTGCAGCTTATAGAGCACCCCCAGAGTGGAGGGAGCGAGTACTGCACTGCGCCTCATCCGCTTCCCCTATTAGTATATGGGTTGCAGCTTATAGAGCGCCCCAGAGTGGAGGGAGCGAGTACTGCACTGTGCCTCATCCGCTTCCCCCACTAGTATATGGGTTGCAGCTTATAGAGCACCCCCAGAGTGGAGGGAGCGAGTACCGCACTGTGCCTCATCCGCTTCCCCCACTAGTATATGGGTTGCAGCTTATAGAGCGCCCCAGAGTGGAGGGAGCGAGTACTGCACTGTGCCTCATCCGCTTCCCCCACTAGTATATGGCTGCAGATTGTAGTATACACCCCGGGTCAGATATGGTTATACGTAGAGCGCCCCAGAGTGGAGGGAGCGAGTACTGCACTGCGCCTCATCCACTTCCCCCACTAGTATATGGCTGCAGCTTGTAGTATACACCCCGGGTCAGATATGGTTATACGTAGAGCGCCCCAGAGTGGAGGGAGCGAGTACTGCACTGCGCCTCATCCGCTTCCCCCACTAGTATATGGCTGCAGCTTGTAGTATACACCCCAGGTCAGATATGGTTATACATGGAGCGCCCCAGAGTGGAGGGAGCGAGTACTGCACTGCGCCTCATCCGCTTCCCCCACTAGTATATGGCTGCAGCTTATAGAGCGCCCCAGAGTGGAGGGAGCGAGTACCGCACTGTGCCTCATCCGCTTCCCCCACTAGTATAAGTGTATGTGTGTGTGGTAGGTTCTGGGGGGGCTGCATTCCTCATGTCACTGGACAGACTTTGCCCGGTATCACATGTGATCTGGGTATTTGCTCATCGTATGTGCGGCGCAGGAACCTCTGTGGAGGTAAACACGGTCTTGTCTTCTCACGGACGCCATATTGCTGCTTAGATGATGGGTGAGTAGTGCTGGGATATTGAGTGTGCTTCCGGGTCCTGGTTCACCATACTCTCACTCTGCCTCCTATTCAGGTTCACCTTCTATGATGGACCTCCCTTTGCGACGGGCCTCCCGCACTACGGGCACATTCTCGCCGGCACCATTAAGGACATTGTGACCCGCTTTGCTCACCAGACTGGCCATTATGTGGAGAGAAGGTTCGGCTGGGACTGTCATGGCTTACCAGTGGTGAGTTTCATCACCTTTCCATTGTGATTGGTCACAGGAAACGGGGGCAACCCAACAGGGGGGCGCGTCAGAAACAGACCTTGGCATTAACGGTATGTGAATTTACTTGTCTCCTGCAGGAATATGAGATTGACAAGACCCTGGGAATCAAAGGACCGGAGGACGTCGCCAAGATGGGCATCGCTGAATACAACAAGCAGTGTCGCGGGATCGTCATGAGATACTCGTACGACTGGGAGGTATGGGGGGCATGCAATAGGGGTCCTTATAGAGGGATTTAGAGTGAAGTGGTACAGGACTGTGATGTTTGAGGGGCATGCTCAGACATATGGGGGTACAGGATGGCACTATAGAAGGATGTACAGTGAAGTGGTACAAGTCAGAGGGTATGGGGGCACCCCCAGACATTTGGGCTAACAGAGGGAACTATAGAGGAATGTGTAGTCAAGTGGTACAGGACTGTGGTGTTTGGGGGTCGCGCTCAGACATATAGTGCCACCTGTACCCCATAGAGGGATGTACAGTGAAGTGGTACAAGTCAGAGGGTATGGGGGCACCCCCAGACATTTGGGCTAACAGAGGGAACTATAGAGGAATGTGTAGTCAAGTGATACAGAACTGTGGTGTTTGGGGGTTCTGAAAAATGGTGTCAAAAAAGCAAATTGTCACAATATTTTATCCAGAAATTTGTGATATTTTGATGCCAAAAATCTGGGGCGTAGAGTTTGGTAAATTCCCCCCATTATGCCAGCTGTGCCCCCGGGGATGGATCTGCTTCTGCTGATTCTGTCCCTTTTCCTGTCTCCAGGTCAGTGTGACCCGGCTGGGCCGATGGATCGACTTCAAGAACGACTATAAGACCCTTTACCCCTGGTTCATGGAGAGTGTGTGGTAGGTGCCGTCTGCTCTGTGCCCTGCCAGGTCCTGCTCACTGGGGGGGTGGGGTTTGTGGTGGCCCCATCTGCCCCACTGCTGGGCAAATTGCTTCTACATTCTATTAAAATGTCAATGGGGTGGTCAAAATGCTCACGGCACCCCTTGAAATTTTCTTGGGTGCGTAGTTTTCAAAATGTGGTGACTTTTTGGATGTTTTCACTGTAGGGGTTACCTCAAGGTCTAACCATTCTAGCAAAGTCCAACCTCCAAAACCCATATGGTGCTCCATCCCTTCTGAGCCCTGCGGTGTGCCCATACAGCAGAATTGGAAATTCCGTATTGCATTTTGTCTTGCTGTTAACCCTTGTGTTACAGGAAAAGATGGATTACGATGGAAAATCTGCACAAAAATGTACCAGTATATTTTTAATTTTCACCTCAATTTTGCTTGGATACCTGTGAAACTCAGAAAGGGTTAACTAAGTTTCTAAAATCAACTTTGAATAATTTCAGTAGTTTCTAAAATGTGTTCATTTATGGGTTGTTTCTGTTCAGTAAGCCCCTCAATGTCACTTCAGGACTGAATTGGCCCTTAGTAACCCCCAATGTGCCTTTTTTACTGCCATCACCAAGGGGCCATACATTGGGCCACGGCCTTTTTCTGGCTGCCCAGGTCTGTGCAGTCACATGACAGCAGCAGGTATATGCAAAAATCTAGTCCTCACACAAACTTCTGGTACATGGGGTGATGCAAAAATTATTATTATTTTATTTTATTTTTTTAAAGGAGTTTTATTGTACAAAAGTTGTAATGATTAAAAACTAGAGAAAAACCTGGCTCGCACATCCACATGCAATGATCTATAACTGCTCGGCATAGAATAGTATGCAGCCCCGATATACGCATCGCTGTAATCGTACCAACCCAAGAGTGAAATTATCATGTTATTTATGTCAAAAAGTTAAAGCGGCTGTACCCCAAAATGGTGCCATTTAAAACAACTTCTTGTCCTGTCCACTTGGAAGGTGACGATGATGGTCACTAATTTCAGAAAAAATGGCTTCTAAAATTCTAAAACTTCAGATGTCCTTAAAAATCAAAATGCCAACATCAAGTAGATCGGAGAATGTTAATAAACGGATCTGTAAGGTGTCAGCTTCTGCCTTATCCAGCAAGAGAAATTCACATCACCATTGTCTTGTTAGCTACTACTACAAGGAGCTGGACTCAATAGCGTTGGCTCCTCCCACAGGACTCAATAGTGTTGGCTCCTCCCACAGGACTCAATAGCGTTGGCTCCTCCCACAGGACATACTCTCCTCTGACTTCCTTCTTGGACTTAAACCCCTACAAAAAATCTTTTTTCTTTCCTGGAAGATGTTTTTTGTTGTGGTGGTTTGTTCTATCTGAACAGTTCCTGAATTGACAGCCGTGTCTTGTGTGCCCCATTCCAGGTACTTTGTTCAGTTCCACCCTTTTCACTTAACCCCATAGTCTACTGTGTGAATAACCCCATAATCTACAATTCTTCTTAAGACGGGCGTGTGAATAACCCCATAGTCTAGCATTGTTCTTATGACGGGCGTGTGAATAACCCCATAGTCTACCATTGTTAAGACGGGCGTGTGAGTAACCCTATAGTCTACCATTGTTAAGACGGGCGTGTGAGTAACCCTATAGTCTACCATTGTTAAGACGGGCGTGTGAGTAACCCTATAGTCTACCATTGTTAAGACGGGCGTGTGAGTAACCCTATAGTCTACCATTAAGACGGGCGTGTGAGTAACCCTATAGTCTACCATTTTTCTTAAAGTGGGCGTGTGAATAACCCCATAGTCTAGCATTGTTCTCAAGACGGACGTATGAATAACCCCATAGTCTAGCATTGTTCTCAAGACGGACGTATGAATAACCCCATAGTCTGCCATTGTTCTTAAGACAGGCGTATGAATAACCTCATAGTCTAGCATTGTTATTACAGTGGGCGTGTGAATAAACCCATACTCTACTGTTCTTAAAATGGGCATCTGAATATCCCTAGTCTACCATTGTTCTTAAGACGGGCGTGTGAATAGACCTATAGTCTACCGTTTGTTATTACAGTGGGCAGTAGTGGAAACTCGCCACCATACAATGTGTACCCAGTGGAAAAGCAACTTGGCCAGGGGCTGGGATGAGGGAGCAGGTCATCTCCTATTGCATCCCTAATCCTCGCCCTAACTCCTCACCGTATGAGCGGACCTGGATGCTAGGACGGCTCATACCCAGGAAACCTAGGACCCAGAGTCGCCCTGATAATCCCTCAAATAAAGGGCAGAGGCGACCTGTTCATCCCAGACACGGATGAACAGGAGTCTCCACCGGCCTAGCTGCAAGGAAACTAGCGATACAGTAACTGGATCGGCAAGTAAGCATACACCATACAACACCCTTACCTGCTGCAGCAATACCGACTGGAACCTGAGCATACGTACTGGTGCCCACACACCATACAGGTCACAGTACAAACAACCACACCCAGGTATCCAGCACACCAGTTACTGCCTGGAAACCCCTATGCAAAACCGATGTATGGCGTCCCCAGGCAGAGCAGCATCCATACGTGTAGTTCCACCTCCGGGGAACCCTGACACCCCCTTCTGGAGGGCACAACGATAGACAGGGGAATGTCTAGCAAACATGCTGGACAGCAAACATCACCAGACATAACACCTACTCATGCAAACAACACCACACATAAAGAAGGGTAGTGAAGGGAATGAGACATCAGGATGACATAGGAGAGACTTTGCTGAGACCTTGATGTTCCACAAGGTGGCCCTCAAGCACTGGGCAGATGGAATAAGCTGCACAAGAGCAAGCTCCAGCACACACCAAGGCCGGGAAGTTAACCCCCTCCAGCACCAGACAGGGAAGGAACTAAGATATAAGGGGCAGTGCACACACATGCAGACATACTGACACGTTGCCCCTGGCAACAGCATGCACTGCTAACGTGTCACGGCGTACAGCAACCAAACCGTGACACATTGTTCTTAAAAGACTTTTTCTTTCCCCTTCCTCTGGATCAACTTGCAGGATGACAGGCCGACCTGGATGGGCAAATGTCTTTTTCGGCCTTATGTACTAAGTTACTGTGTTAAAACGAGCGTGTGAATAGACCCATAGTCTACCATTGTTCTTAAAGGGAACCTGTCACCGGGATTTTGTGTATAGAGCTGAGGACATGGGTTGCTAGATGGCCGCTAGCACATCTGCAATACCCGGTCCCATAGCTCTGTGTGCTTTTATTGTGGGAAAAAAAATGATTACCCTGAGATGTGTCCTGTACGTGAGATGAGTCCAGTGTGAAAGAGCTCAGCACCGTCCTGCATCCTCAGAATCTCCTTCTTGCTCCCCGACTTCAAAGCCAGAGCGCCGTAATCTCGCGATGCGTGAGCTAGCGCATGTGCAGTTCCTTCCCTGAGGCTGATGCCAGCACAGGGAAGGAACACTATGACGACACTGCGCATGCGCTAGCTCACGCATCTCAAGATTACGGTGCTTTGGCTTTCTGACGTCGGGGAGCACAATAAAAGCATACAGAGCTATGGGGACTGGGTATTGCGGATGTGCTGGCTCCATCTCTTCACTGGGTTTAGGGTATCACGTGCACCTTCATGGCTGCCGCTGGCTCCATCTCTTCACTGGGTTTAGGGGTATCACGTGCACCTTCATGGCTGCCGCTGGCTCCATCTCTTCACTGGGTTTAGGGGTATCACGTGCACCTTCATGGCTGCCGCTGGCTCCATCTCTTAACTGGGTTTAGGGGTATCACGTACACCTTCATGGCTGCCGCTGGCTCCATCTCTTCACTGGGTTTAGGGGTATCACCTGCACCTTCATTGCTGCCGCTGGCTCCATCTCTTCACTGGGTTTAGGGGTATCACCTGCACCTTCATTGCTGCCGCTGGCTCCATCTCTTCACTGGGTTTAGGGGTATCACGTACACCTTCATGGCTGCCGCTGGCTCCATCTCTTCACTGGGTTTAGGGGTATCACCTGCACCTTCATGGCAGCCGCTGGCTCCATCTCTTCACTGGGTTTAGGGGTATCACCTGCACCTTCATTGCTGCCGCTGGCTCCATCTCTTCACTGGGTTTAGGGGTATCACCTGCACCTTCATTGCTGCCGCTGGCTCCATCTCTTCACTGGGTTTAGGGGTATCACGTACACCTTCATGGCTGCCGCTGGCTCCATCTCTTCACTGGGTTTAGGGGTATCACCTGCACCTTCATTGCTGCCGCTGGCTCCATCTCTTCACTGGGTTTAGGGGTATCACCTGCACCTTCATTGCTGCCGCTGGCTCCATCTCTTCACTGGGTTTAGGGGTATCACGTACACCTTCATGGCTGCCGCTGGCTCCATCTCTTCACTGGGTTTAGGGGTATCACCTGCACCTTCATGGCTGCCGCTGGCTCCATCTCTTCACTGGGTTTAGGGGTATCACGTACACCTTCATGGCTGCCGCTGGCTCCATCTCTTCACTGGGTTTAGGGGTATCACCTGCACCTTCATTGCTGCCGCTGGCTCCATCTCTTCACTGGGTTTAGGGGTATCACCTGCACCTTCATTGCTGCCGCTGGCTCCATCTCTTCACTGGGTTTAGGGGTATCACGTACACCTTCATGGCTGCCGCTGGCTCCATCTCTTCACTGGGTTTAGGGGTATCACCTGCACCTTCATTGCTGCCGCTGGCTCCATCTCTTCACTGGGTTTAGGGGTATCACGTACACCTTCATGGCTGCCGCTGGCTCCATCTCTTCACTGGGTTTAGGGGTATCACGTGCACCTTCATGGCTGCCGCTGGCTCCATCTCTTCACTGGGTTTAGGGGTATCACGTACACCTTCATTGCTGCCGCTCGCTCCATCTCTTCACTGGGTTTAGAGGTATCACCTGCACCTTCATGGCTGCCGCTGGCTCCATCTCTTCACTGGGTTTAGGGGTATCACATGCACCTTCATGGCTGCCGCTCGCTCCATCTCTTCACTGGGTTTAGAGGTATCACCTGCACCTTCATGGCTGCCGCTGGCTCCATCTCTTCACTGGGTTTAGGGGTATCACGTGCACCTTCATGGCTGCCGCTGGCTCCATCTCTTGACTGGGTTTAGGGGTATCACGTGCACCTTCATTGCTGCCGCTCGCTCCATCTCTTCACTGGGTTTAGGGGTATCACGTGCACCTTCATGGCTGCCGCTGGCTCCATCTCTTCACTGGGTTTAGGGGTATCACGTGCACCTTCATGGCTGCCGCTGGCTCCATCTCTTCACTGGGTTTAGGGGTATCACCTGCACCTTCATTGCTGCCGCTGGCTCCATCTCTTCACTGGGTTAAGGGTATCACGTGCACCTTCATGGCTGCCGCTGGCTCCATCTCTTCACTGGGTTTAGGGGTATCACGTGCACCTTCATGGCTGCCGCTGGCTCCATCTCTTCACTGGGTTTAGGGGTATCACGTGCACCTTCATGGCTGCTGCTGGCTCCATCTCTTCACTGGGTTTAGGGGTATCACGTGCACCTTCATGGCTGCCGCTGGCTCCATCTCTTCACTGGGTTTAGGGGTATCACCTGCACCTTCATGGCTGCCGCTGGCTCCATCTCTTCACTGGGTTTAGGGGTATCACATGCACCTTCATGGCTGCTGCTGGCTCCATCTCTTTACTGTTGATGGCTTCTGTCTTTGTTCCCACAGGTGGGTGTTCAGGCAGCTGTATGATAAAGGCCTGGTGTACCGAGGTGTCAAGGTGATGCCATTCTCCACTGCTTGTAACACTCCATTATCCAACTTCGAGTCCCACCAGAATTACAAGGTACTCATTGCATTGTACTGAGGTTTGTGGCCCCTGCCACTAGTCTCTGACAACTCTTCTCCTCTCAGGATGTGCAAGATCCCTCGATTATTGTCACCTTCCCCTTGCTGGAAGACTCGACTGTGTCGCTTGTGGCCTGGACCACCACCCCATGGACACTGCCAAGCAATATGGCCCTTTGTGTTAATCCAGAACTGACCTATGTCAAGCTGAGAGGTGAGAGACGCAGTGGCCCTTGTGGCTGCTTTTAGGGCCTCAGCGATGGCTGCACAATGATGAGATTTCCCTTCTTTCATAGACAAGTCCAGTGGAAATGTGTACATTCTGATGGAGGCCCGGCTGTCTGCCCTGTACAAGACCAACGCCGAATACCAGATTCTGGACAGGTGGGTCTTTGCACACAAGGCTGCAAGAGATACGTGTCAGCCCCTGGGGGCCGTGACATACTGTACATGTGTAGTACACGTGATGACGTAGGTGCTGTTATATACATGTATAGTACACTTGATGTGGCAGGTCATGTAATATACAGGTGAAGTACAAGTGATGACATAGTTGCTTTCATAAGACAGAGGAGCCTTGCAAAGGCTCAAAACGGGCCACTTTAGAGCTATTTTCTAATCGAAATGTGCAATTTTAGTATTAAAGTATATTACAGAGGTGTTCAGTATCACTGCCCCTACACATAAAAAAAAAAAAAAAAAGAATGACAGTTACACTTTAAAACGTATGAGGAACTGGGGGGGACACACAAAAGGTAGTTGCTTGTGATTTGTAGTAGTCCAGCTTCTTTGTACTGGAAGTAGTGGTGTAGGCCGATCTGCTTTGGGTGTGGGACTGTTAGAGGATTGAGTTCAAGTCTGAAGAGTCGGGGGTTACTCGGGGAACAGTCACTTCAGGAAGCTTGATAAGCCAGCCTGAAAAGATGCATTTTTAAAGCACATCTGAAGGTGGAAAAGTTGTGAATTGACCTGATATAATGGGGCAGAAGAAAAGTCTTAAAAAAAGTGAGAGGTACGAATTATGAACGATGTTAATCTTAGATCACAGGCAGAATGGAGAGTACAGGTAGGATGGTAGACAGAGATTAGGAGGAGATGTAGGGGGTGCAGCACTGTGGAGAGTACAGGTAGGATGGTAGACGGAGATGTAGGGAGGTGCAGCACTGTGGAGAGTACAGGTAGGATGGTAGACAGAGATGAGGAGGAGATGTAGGGGGTGCAGCACTGTGGAGAGTACAGGTAGGATGGTAGACAGAGATGAGGAGGAGATGTAGGAGGTTGCAGCACTGTGGAGAGCACAGGTAGGATGGTAGACAGAGATGAGGAGGAGATGTAGGGGGTGCAGCACTGTGGAGAGTACAGGTAGGATGGTAGACAGAGATGAGGAGGAGATGTAGGGGTGCAGCACTGTGGAGAGTACAGGTAGGATGGTAGACAGAGATGAGGAGGAGATGTAGGGGGTGCAGCACTGTGGAGAGCACAGGTAGGATGGTAGACAGAGATGAGGGAGGAGATGTAGGGGGTGCAGCACTGTGGAGAGCACAGGTAGGATGGTAGACAGAGATGAGGAGGAGATGTAGGAGGTGCAGCACTGTGGAGAGTACAGGTAGGATGGTAGACAGAGATGAGGAGGAGATGTAGGAGGTGCAGCACTGTGGAGAGTACAGGTAGGATGGTAGACAGAGATGAGGAGGAGATGTAGGGGGGTGCAGCACTGTGGAGAGCACAGGTAGGATGGTAGACAGAGATGAGGAGGAGATGTAGGGGGTGCAGCACTGTGGAGAGTACAGGTAGGATGGTAGACAGAGATGAGGAGGAGATGTAGGGGTGCAGCACTGTGGAGAGTACAGGTAGGATGGTAGACAGAGATGAGGAGGAGATGTAGGGGGTGCAGCACTGTGGAGAGCACAGGTAGGATGGTAGACAGAGATGAGGGAGGAGATGTAGGGGGTGCAGCACTGTGGAGAGCACAGGTAGGATGGTAGACAGAGATGAGGAGGAGATGTAGGGGGTGCAGCACTGTGGAGAGTACAGGTAGGATGGTAGACAGAGATGAGGAGGAGATGTAGGGGTGCAGCACTGTGGAGAGTACAGGTAGGATGGTAGACAGAGATGAGGAGGAGATGTAGGGGGTGCAGCACTGTGGAGAGCACAGGTAGGATGGTAGACAGAGATGAGGAGAAGATGTAGGGGGTGCAGTACTGTGGAGAGTACAGGTAGGATGGTAGACAGAGATGAGGAGGAGATGTAGGGGGTGCAGCACTGTGGAGAGCACAGGTAGGATGGTAGACAGAGATGAGGTGGAGATATAGGGAGTGCAGCACTGTGGAGAGCACAGGTAGGATGGTAGACAGAGATGAGGAGGAGATGTAGGAGGTGCAACACTGTGGAGAGCATGGGTAGGATGGTAGAGATGAGGAGGAGATGTAGGAGGTGCAGCACTGTGGAGAGCACAGGTAGGATGGTAGAGATGAGGAGGAGATGTAGGAGGTGCAGCACTGTGGAGAGCACAGGTAGGATGGTAGACAGAGATGAGGAGGAGATGTAGGGGGTGCAGCACTGTGGAGAGCACAGGTAGGATGGTAGACAGAGATGAGGAGGAGATGTAGGGATGCAGCACTGTGGAGAGCACAGGTAGGATGGTAGACAGAGATGAGGAGGAGATGTAGGGGTGCAGCACTGTGGAGAGCACAGGTAGGATGGTAGACAGAGATGAGGAGGAGATGTAGGAGGTGCAGCACTGTGCAGAGCACAGGTAGGATGGTAGACAGAGATGAGGTGCAGCACTGTGGAGAGCACAGGTAGGATGGTAGACAGAGATGAGGAGGAGATGTAGGGGGCAGCACTGTGGAGAGTACAGGTAGGATGGTAGACAGAGATGAGGAGGAGATGTAGGGGGTGCAGCACTGTGGAGAGCACAGGTAGGATGGTAGACAGAGATGAGGAGGAGATGTAGGGGGTGCAGCACTGTGGAGAGCACAGGTAGGATGGTAGACAGAGATGAGGAGGAGATGTAGGGGGTGCAGCACTGTGGAGAACATAAGTAGGATGGTAGACAGAGATGAGGAGGAGAAGCAGGAGGTGCAGCACTGTGGAGAGTACAGGTAGGATGGTAGACAGAGATGAGGAGGAGATGTAGGGGGAGCAGCACTGTGGAGAGTACAGGTAGGATGGTAGACAGAGATGAGGAGGAGATGTAGGAGGTGCAGCACTGTGGAGAGTACAGGTAGGATGGTAGACAGAGATGAGGAGGAGATGTAGGGGGAGCAGCACTGTGGAGAGTACAGGTAGGATGGTAGACAGAGATGAGGAGGAGATGTAGGGGTGCAGCACTGTGGAGAGT
This sequence comes from Bufo gargarizans, assembly GCF_014858855.1. Taxonomy (NCBI): domain Eukaryota; kingdom Metazoa; phylum Chordata; class Amphibia; order Anura; family Bufonidae; genus Bufo; species Bufo gargarizans. The sequence goes on from NC_058087.1 coordinate 149,862, forward strand.
ACAGGTAGATGTAGACAGGATGAGGAGATGTAGGGGGTGCAGCACTGTGGAGAGCACAGGTAGGATGGTAGACAGAGATGAGGAGGAGATGTAGGAGGTGCAGCACTGTGGAGAGTACAGGTAGGATGGTAGACAGAGATGAGGAGGAGATGTAGGGGGTGCAGCACTGTGGAGAGTACAGGTAGGATGGTAGACAGAGATGAGGAGGAGATGTAGGAGGTGCAGCACTGTGGAGAGTACAGGTAGGATGGTAGACAGAGATGAGGAGGAGATGTAGGGGTGCAGCACTGTGGAGAGTACAGGTAGGATGGTAGACAGAGATGAGGAGGAGATGTAGGAGGTGCAGCACTGTGGAGAGCACAGGTAGGATGGTAGACAGAGATGAGGAGGAGATGTAGGGGGTGCAGCACTGTGGAGAGTACAGGTAGGATGGTAGACAGAGATGAGGAGGAGATGTAGGAGGGTGCAGCACTGTGGAGAGCACAGGTAGGATGGTAGACAGAGATGAGGAGGAGATGTAGGGGTGCAGCACTGTGGAGAGTACAGGTAGGATGGTAGACAGAGATGAGGAGGAGATGTAGGAGGTGCAGCACTGTGGAGAGCACAGGTAGGATGGTAGACAGAGATGAGGAGGAGATGTAGGGGTGCAGCACTGTGGAGAGTACAGGTAGGATGGTAGACAGAGATGAGGAGGAGATGTAGGGGTGCAGCACTGTGGAGAGCACAGGTAGGATGGTAGACAGAGATGAGGAGGAGATGTAGGAGGTGCAGCACTGTGGAGAGCACAGGTAGGATGGTAGACAGAGATGAGGAGGAGATGTAGGGGGTGCAGCACTGTGGAGAGCACAGGTAGGATGGTAGACAGAGATGAGGAGGAGATGTAGGAGGTGCAGCACTGTGGAGAGCACAGGTAGGATGGTAGACAGAGATGAGGAGGAGATGTAGGGGGTGCAGCACTGTGGAGAGTACAGGTAGGATGGTAGACAGAGATGAGGAGGAGATGTAGGAGGTGCAGCACTGTGGAGAGTACAGGTAGGGATGGTAGACAGAGATGAGGAGGAGATGTAGGGGTGCAGCACTGTGGAGAGTACAGGTAGGGATGGTAGACAGAGATGAGGAGGAGATGTAGGAGGTGCAGCACTGTGGAGAGTACAGGTAGGAGATGGTAGACAGAGATGAGGAGGAGATGTAGGGGTGCAGCACTGTGGAGAGTACAGGTAGGAGATGGTAGACAGAGATGAGGAGATGTAGGGGCAGCACTGTGGAGAGTACAGGTAGGATGGTAGACAGAGATGAGGAGATGTAGGGGTGCAGCACTGTGGAGAGTACAGGTAGAGATGGTAGACAGAGATGAGGAGGAGATGTAGGAGGTGCAGCACTGTGGAGAGTACAGGTAGGAGATGGTAGACAGAGATGAGGAGGAGATGTAGGAGGTGCAGCACTGTGGAGAGTACAGGTAGGATGGTAGACAGAGATGAGGAGGAGATGTAGGGGTGCAGCACTGTGGAGAGTACAGGTAGGATGGTAGACAGAGATGAGGAGGAGATGTAGGAGGTGCAGCACTGTGGAGAGTACAGGTAGGATGGTAGACAGAGATGAGGAGGAGATGTAGGGGTGCAGCACTGTGGAGAGTACAGGTAGGATGGTAGACAGAGATGAGGAGGAGATGTAGGAGGTGCAGCACTGTGGAGAGTACAGGTAGGATGGTAGACAGAGATGAGGAGGAGATGTAGGGGTGCAGCACTGTGGAGAGTACAGGTAGGATGGTAGACAGAGATGAGGAGGAGATGTAGGGGGTGCAGCACTGTGGAGAAGCTACAGGTAGGATGGTAGACAGAGATGAGGAGGAGATGTAGGAGGTGCAGCACTGTGGAGAGTACAGGTAGGATGGTAGACAGAGATGAGGAGGAGATGTAGGGGGTGCAGCACTGTGGAGAACATAAGTAGGATGGTAGACAGAGATGAGGAGGAGATGTAGGGGGTGCAGCACTGTGGAGAATACAGTAGGATGGTAGACAGAGATGAGGAGGAGATGTAGGAGGTGCAGCACTGTGGAGAGTACAGGTAGGATGGTAGACAGAGATGAGGAGGAGATGTAGGGGGTGCAGCACTGTGGAGAGTACAGGTAGGATGGTAGACAGAGATGAGGAGGAGATGTAGGGGGTGCAGCACTGTGGAGAACATAAGTAGGATGGTAGACAGAGATGAGGAGGAGATGTAGGAGGTGCAGCACTGTGGAGAGTACAGGTAGGATGGTAGACAGAGATGGCGAGGAGATGTAGGGGGTGCAGCACTGTGGAGAGTACAGGTAGGATGGTAGACAGAGATGAGGAGGAGATGTAGGGGGTGCAGCACTGTGGAGAGCTACAGGTAGGATGGTAGACAGAGATGAGGAGGAGATGTAGGGGGTGCAGCACTGTGGAGAGTACAGGTATGATGGTAGACAGAGATGAGGAGGAGATGTAGGGGGTGCAGCACTGTGGAGAGTACAGGTAGGATGGTAGACAGAGATGAGGAGGAGATGTAGGGGGTGCAGCACTGTGGAGAACATAAGTAGGATGGTAGACAGCGATGAGGGAGGAGATGTAGGAGGTGCCAGCACTGTGGAGAGTACAGGTAGGATGGTAGACAGAGATGAGGAGGAGATGTAGGGGGTGCAGCACTGTGGAGAGTACAGGTAGGATGGTAGACAGAGATGAGGAGGAGATGCAGGAGTGCAGCACTGTGGAGAGCAGATGTAGGGGGTGCAGCACTGTGGAGAGTACAGGTAGGATGGTAGGCAGAGATGAGGAGGAGATGTAGGGGGTGCAGCACTGTGGAGAACATAAGTAGGATGGTAGACAGAGATGAGGAGGAGATGTAGGGGGTGCAGCACTGTGGAGAACATAAGTAGGATGGTAGACAGAGATGAGGAGGAGAAGCAGGAGGTGCAGCTCTGTGGAGAGTACAGGTAGGATGGTAGACAGAGATGAGGAGGAGATGTAGGGGGTGCAGCACTGTGGAGAGTACAGGTAGGAGATGGTAGACAGAGATGAGGAGGAGATGTAGGAGGTGCAGCACTGTGGAGAGTACAGGTAGGATGGTAGACAGAGATGAGGAGGAGATGTAGGGGGTGCAGCACTGTGGAGAGCACAGGTAGGATGGTAGACAGAGATGAGGAGGAGATGTAGGGGGTGCAGCACTGTGGAGAACATAAGTAGGATGGTAGACAGATGAGGAGGAGAAGCAGGAGGTGCAGCTCTGTGGAGAGTACAGGTAGGATGGTAGACAGAGATGAGGAGGAGATGTAGGGGGTGCAGCACTGTGGAGAGCACAGGTAGGATGGTAGACAGAGATGAGGAGGAGATGTAGGGGGTGCAGCACTGTGGAGAGTACAGGTAGGATGGTAGACAGAGATGAGGAGGAGATGTAGGAGGTGCAGCACTGTGGAGAGCACAGGTAGGAGATGGTAGACAGAGATGAGGAGGAGATGTAGGAGGTGCAGCACTGTGGAGAGCACAGGTAGGATGGTAGACAGAGATGAGGTGCAGCACTGTGGAGAGTACAGGTAGGATGGTAGACAGAGATGGTGCAGCACTGTGGAGAGCACAGGTAGGATGGTAGACAGAGATGAGGAGGAGATGTAGGAGGTGCAGCACTGTGGAGAGCACAGGTAGGATGGTAGACAGAGATGAGGAGGAGATGTAGGAGGTGCAGCACTGTGGAGAGCACAGGTAGGATGGTAGACAGAGATGAGGAGGAGATGTAGGGGGTGCAGCACTGTGGAGAGCACAGGTAGGATGGTAGACAGAGATGAGGAGGAGATGTAGGAGGTGCAGCACTGTGGAGAGCACAGGTAGGATGGTAGACAGAGATGAGGAGGAGATGTAGGAGGTGCAGCACTGTGGAGAGCACAGGTAGGATGGTAGACAGAGATGAGGAGGAGATGTAGGGGTGCAGCACTGTGGAGAGTACAGGTAGGATGGTAGACGGAGATGTAGGGAGGTGCAGCACTGTGGAGAGTACAGGTAGGATGGTAGACAGAGATGAGGAGGAGATGTAGGGGTGCAGCACTGTGGAGAGTACAGGTAGGATGGTAGACAGAGATGAGGAGGAGATGTAGGGGTGCAGCACTGTGGAGAGTACAGGTAGGATGGTAGACAGAGATGAGGAGATGTAGGAGGTGCAGCACTGTGGAGAGCACAGGTAGGATGGTAGACAGAGATGAGGAGGAGATGTAGGGGGTGCAGCACTGTGGAGAGCACAGGTAGGATGGTAGACAGAGATGAGGAGGAGATGTAGGGGTGCAGTGGAGAGCACAGGTAGGATGGTAGACAGAGATGAGGAGGAGATGTAGGAGGTGCAGCACTGTGGAGAGTACAGGTAGGATGGTAGACAGAGTGAGGGAGGAGATGTAGGGGTGCAGCACTGTGGAGAGTACAGTAGGATGGTAGACAGATGAGGAGGAGATGTAGGGGGTGCAGCACTGTGGAGAGTACAGGTAGGATGGTAGACAGAGATGAGGAGGAGATGTAGGGGTGCAGCACTGTGGAGAGTACAGGTAGGATGGTAGACAGAGATGAGGAGGAGATGTAGGGGGTGCAGCACTGTGGAGAGTACAGGTAGGATGGTAGACAGAGATGAGGAGGAGATGTAGGGGGTGCAGCACTGTGGAGAGCACAGGTAGGAGATGGTAGACAGAGATGAGGAGGAGGTGTAGGGGTGCAGCACTGTGGAGAGCACAGGTAGGATGGTAGACAGAGATGAGGAGGAGGTGTAGGGGTGCAGCACTGTGGAGAGCACAGGTAGGATGGTAGACAGAGATGAGGAGGAGGTGTAGGGGTGCAGCACTGTGGAGAGCACAGGTAGGATGGTAGACAGAGATGAGGAGGAGATGTAGGAGGTGCAGCACTGTGGAGAACATAAGTAGGATGGTAGACAGAGATGAGGAGGAGATGTAGGGGGTACAGCACTGTGAGGAGCACATGTAGGATAGTAGACAGAGATGAGGAGAAGATGTAGGAGGTGCAGCACTGTGGAGAGCACAGGTAGGATGGTAGACAGAGATGAGGAGGAGATGTAGGGGGTGCAGCACTGTGGAGAGCACAGGTAGGATGGTAGACAGAGATGAGGAGGAGATGTAGGGGGTGCAGCACTGTGGAGAGCACAGGTAGGATGGTAGACAGAGATGAGGTGCAGCACTGTGGAGAGCTTTGTGGGTAAGAAGTTTGAACTGTATTCTGTGGTGGATGGGCAGCCAGTGAAGGCTAGTAGCCTCAGTGTAGGGGTGGATGGATAGATGAGCCTGGCTGCACTATTTAGGACAGACTGAAGGGGGGAGAGTTTAGCGTGATGAAGCAGGTTCTTTCATGCATGTATAGTACATGTGATCTTATAGTACACGTGATACGCGTGTCGTACATGGGATGACGCCGGTCCTGTGATACACGTGTCGTACATGGGATGACGCCGGTCCTGTGATACACGTATCGTACATGGGATGACGCCGGTCCTGTGATACACGTGTCGTACATGGGATGACGCCGGTCCTGTGATACACGTGTCGTACATGGGATGACGCCGGTCCTGTGATACGCGTATCGTACATGGGATGACGTCGGTCCTGTGATGCACGTGTCGTACATGGGATGACGCCGGTCCTGTGATACGCGTGTCGTACATGGGATGACGCCGGTCCTGTGATACGCGTGTCGTACATGGGATGACGCCGGTCCTGTGATACGCGTGTCGTACATGGGATGACGCCGGTCCTGTGATGCACGTGTCGTACATGGGATGACGCCGGTCCTGTGATGCACGTGTCGTACATGGGATGACGCCGGTCCTGTGATGCACGTGTCGTACATGGGATGACGCCGGTCCTGTGATGCACGTGTCGTACATGGGATGACGCCGGTCCTGTGATGCACGTGTCGTACATGGGATGACGCCGGTCCTGTGATACGCGTGTCGTACATGGGATGACGCCGGTCCTGTGATACGCGTGTCGTACATGGGATGACGCGGTCCTGTGATACGCGTGTCGTACATGGGATGACGCCGGTCCTGTGATACGCGTGTCGTACATGGGATGACGCCGGTCCTGTGATACGCGTGTCGTACATGGGATGACGCCGGTCCTGTGATACGCGTGTCGTACATGGGATGATACACGTGTCGTACATGGGATGACGCCGGTCCTGTGATACACGTGTCGTACATGGGATGACGCCGGTCCTGTGATGCACGTGTCGTACATAGGATGACGCCGGTCCTGTGATGCACGTGTCGTACATGGGATGACGCCGGTCCTGTGATGCACGTGTCGTACATGGGATGACGCCGGTCCTGTGATACGCGCGTCGTACATGGGATGACGCCGCTGCTGCCCTGTCTTGCCTGTTGGCTGCGGTCATGGATGCCTCTTTCTTGTCTTACAGGTTTCTGGGCATCACCCTTAAAGGGACGCGCTATCAGCCCTTATTTGACTACTTTGCCAAGGTAAGAACAGAGCGTTGCTTGGTTTCCTTTAAAGGGGCGTCCTCTGCACCATCACAGCCAGGGAAGCTGAGGTTTGCCCCTGAAAAGGTTGTAGAGTTCAAAACGTGCAATAATAACGTGGAAGGGGAGCAGTAGTAATCCTTATAACATGACTTTTAATGTACAAAGGCTAAACCAGAGGCCTGGCAGAAGCCAGCAGAGCCTGCCGATACGCGTTGGGCTTGTTTCCTGACCACCACGCATACTCCCACTATGCTATCCTAAATGATAAGGATTACAGTTCTCCATTATTTTATTGTTGATGGATTTCATGCACTTTAATCAGTTTTATATTTGTATATGTGGGGGTATGTTCATGCTTCTGTGGTGAGTCAGGGGGGCAGTGCACATGATTGGTCCACATGGCCCGGATCCATTGTATACAATGGTTTTAACCCATTCTTTGTCGTGCTTGTTGCTTTAAATAAATTTGATACTGTTTTAGATGTGCGACTCTTATCTCTATTCTTTTTTTCTTCTTTGAATTATAAAGGCTAAAACAGAGAACGCCAAAAACATGTATACACCTGTGCATATGTACACTGAAGAAAAATATAAACGCACCACTTTCGGTTTTGCTCCCATTTTGCATGAGCTGAACTCAAAGATCTGAACCATTTTCTACGTACACAACAGACCCATTACTCTCAAATACTGTTCACAATCTGTCTAGATCTGTCAGTGAGCGCTTCTCCTTTGCCGAGATAATCCACCTCACAGGTGCGGCAGATCAAGGTGCTGATTAGACAGCATGAATATTGCACAGTGTGCCTTAGACTGCCCACAATAAAAGGCCACTCTGAAATGTGCACAGTTTTGCCTTACTGGGGGGACGGGACGGGACAGGACAGAAAACCACCATTTGCCTCACGCAGTGGAGCCCATCTCCGTCACATAGAGTTGATCAGGTTGCTGATTGTGGCCTGTGGGATGTTGGTCCGCTCCTCTTCTGTGCAAAGTTGCAGAATATTGGCAGGAACTGGAACACGGTGTCGTATACGCCGATCCAGAGCGTCCCAAACATGCTCAATGGGTGACATGTCCGGTGAGTATGCTGCCATGCAAGAACTGGGATGTTTTCAGCTTCCAGGAATTGTGTCCAGATCCCGCAATATGGGGCCGTGCATTATCCTGCTGCAACATGAGGTGATGGTCATGGATGAACGGCACAACAATGGGCCCCAGGATCTGGTCACAGTATCTCCTGTGTTCGTTGTCCATAACATACGCCTGCCCATACCATACCGCCACCATGGGCCACAACATTGACGTCAACAAACCGCTCACACACACGCTGTCTGCCATCTGCCCTGAAGAGCGAAAACCGGGACTCATCCGTGAACAGAACGCCTCTCCAACGTACCATTGAATCGGTTACGACGAGCATGCAGATGAGCTTCTCCGAGACGGTTTCTGACAGTTTGTGCAGAAATTCTTTGGTTATGCAAACCGATTGTTGCTGCAGCTGTCAGGATGTCTGGTCTCAGACGACTATGGAGGTGAACATGCTGGATGTGGAAGTCCTGGGCTGGTCTGCGGTTGTGAGGCCGGTTGGATGTACTGCCAAATTCTCTGAAACGGCTTATGGTAGAGAAATGAACATTCATTGCACGGACAACAGCTCTGGTAGACATCCCCGCAGTCAGCATGCCTATTGCAACATCTGTGGCATTGTGCTGTGTGATCAGACTGCACATCTCATTGTGGGCAGTCTAAGGCACACCTGTGCAATATTCATGCTGTCTAATCGGCACCTTGATCTGCCGCACCTGAGAGTAACGGGTCTTCTGTGTCTGTAGAAAATGGTTCAGATCTTTGAGTTCAGCTCATGCAAAATGGGAGCAAAACCGAAAGTGGTGCGTTTATATTTTTATTCAGTGTATGTTAACCAACAAATTGAAAAAAGGCTGGTGAGAAAGTAGATGAACCTTACCAATCGTGTCGCTCGGAATGGAGAGCAGCAAGCGACAAATTTCTCCGGACGCTCCTTATAAAGAGGCTTCAACACGTGATGGGTGGGGGCCTATTCTGTCCCTAGTAGAGCGGTTAGACCCTAATGACCTCCTAATACAGAGTCATCCCCCTGAAAAGAGCGGCCCCGTCCGGAACCTTTGCCCTCATCATCTCAAGGCCCTGGGCAGCCCTCACACTGTAGTACTATATATATACTGAAAAGGTGGTATATAGGATAGAACCAGAGAGGTGCCCCCAAAGGAAATATACAGTGCAAAGAAAACCTAGAACGTTTCCCAACGTTTTTCATCTAATTATTGCTAATGTCTCCTGAAATACTAACATATAACAGGAGAAAGATAGGACAATAGGTCCTGGGTATCTTCATATGAAGGTCTCTCCATGCTCCCCTACATAGAAACCAGCAACGCCATTACTTCTACCAAGGAGTGGAGGGAATCCCAGAAGAAGTCCTCGAAGGGAATGCAGGATCCAATCCCACGTGTCTGTCCTAGATGAGGGCATGCATGTGATAATGGTGGGACCTGGTTAATGCTTGGCGTGTCTAGCAGCGTTGAGCCGCGCATCGCGCTAGTTTTCAACAAACAGGCCCTCCCCCATTACGTTGTGTGGTCAATGCGTAATCACGTTGCAAAACATATGCGCATAATAATGAGAGAGGTCAAAGGGGGTGTAAATGGGAGCGGTCAAGTTGCAATGGGCCATTCCTGCTGAACAACTGAAGAGGGGGAGGGTCGGTACTCAGATGTAAACGCATCCCTCCCATTCCGCATATAACATGACAGGCGCTATGGGCAGATAAGTAGACATTGAGAGACTGGTCCTCTCGCAGATTGCTCGCCACAAGACGTAGAGATAAGGAAATAAAGTAGTGTCTCAGATAAAACGCCCCAAATCACGTTGTTTATTGAGGCCCCGCGGGCTAGAGGTGTCCAATCCACCAACTCTCCCCTTGTAGTGTACGTTTGATTTATGGACGCGTTCTATTCCCTTGAATTTGATGGCGGTTCTTTGCCCCTTGTGGACAGCATGAACATGTCTGGCGACTGGGGACTCCTACTTATTGCAGACATCATTGACATGTTCCCCAATACGGCAATCTAGTTCCCTACGTGATTTTCCCACGTATTCTATGCCACATTCGGACATCATTAAATATACGACTCCCGTTGTACGACAATTTATGAAGTTGCGTATATAATGAATATCTTCCATGTTGTTACTGGTAAAGGATTTCCCAAGTTGTATAAAGTTGCAGAAACTGCAATTTCCGCATCTAAAGCAGCCTTTAACTGGATTCTCAAGCCACATTCGTGGTCTGTCCGGTGACATTAAGTGGCTGTGTACCAAGTGGTCTCCTAAACTTTTGCCCCTTCTAAATGTAATGGTTGGTTGAGGGCCCAGTACTTCCGATAGGTCGGGATCCATTAGTAAGGTATCCCAATGGTGAGCGATTATCTTCCTTATATCGGTTGCTGATGTGTCGAATGTCCCTATTGGTCTAAAAATAAAAAGATAGCATTTAGTAATTATATAAAAAAAAAAAAAAAATATGAGGATGACAGGCAAATTTATAAGATTAGGCAGAGAGAGGCCAAACAAGTTATAAGAGCTTCTAAAGCTCAGGCAGAAGAGAAATGAGCTCAGTCAGGGGAAAAGGCGATAAGACATTCTGCAGATACATAAATGGAAACTAAAACAAGGGATTACCAAATTAAAAACAAAAGGAAGTTATATGGAAGTAGATAAAGAACTAGCTGACGGCCTCAATAAATACTTCTGTTCAGTTTTTACAAAGGAAAATGAAGGTAGAAGGACCTCAGTTAGGAAAGAAGACTAATGAATCTTATGACGCATGTGTCTTTACAGAGGAAGAGGTTCTAAGTCAACTGTCTAAAATTACTACAAAAAAGTCCCAGGGGCCTGATGGGATACACCCAAAGCTATTAAAAGAGCTCAGCGGTGACCTAGCAAAACCAGTAACAGATTTATTTAACCAACCACTGGCAACAGGAGTCGTCCCAGAAGATTGGAAATTTAGCAAATGATGTGCCCGTTCACAAGAAAGGTAGTAGGGAGGAATCGGGCAACTATAGGCCAGTGAGTCTGACATCAATAGTGGGAAAATTAAAGGGGTATTCCCACTTCACCTTTTTATACTTGCCTGCTGCCAGCGTGCCATTCACTTCCTGGATTCTGCCTGGGGGTGGGCTTCATCTTGATTCAAGTCTTCTCCCGGCCGGGCCGCTCGCTGGACTGAATGCCGAGCATGCGCCATGGTGACTTATTTCTGGCCAGTATAGTACAGAGTCGGCGTGCGCGTTCGCAGCTCTGTACTATTCTGGCTGGGAAGAAGTCACCATAGCGCATGCGCGGCAGTGTGTGCCTTCAGGACAGCGAGTGGCCGGGACAAAAGGAGTCTTCTGCGCAAGCACAGCCACCGGGATTCTGCAGAAGAGTGGTGGCCGTAACCAGGGGAGATGGAATCGCAACAATGAGGTAAGTGGGGATGAATTTTATTCTAAACGGTGGGAATTTGTTAATCAAGTATATTTAGAAAAATTATCACTGTCAAATCATTAACAGATTTAACAGTGATCATTATGATGGGAATACCCCTTTAATGGAAACCATACTTAAGGAGAGGATTGTGGAACGTCTAAAATCCCATGGATTGAAAGATGAAGAACAGCATGGGTTTACTTCAGGGAGATCATGTCAGACTAATCTTATAGATTTTTTTGATTGGGTGACTAAAATAATAGCTGGCGGAGGTGCAGTAGACATCGCTTATCTGGACTTTAGTAAGGCTTTTGATACTGTCCCACACAGAAGGCTTATCAATAAAGTGCAGTCTTTGAGCTTGGACTCCCATATTGTTGAATGGATTAGGCAGTGGCTGAGGGACAGACAACAGAGGGTTGTAGTCAATGGAGTATATTCAGACCAAGGTCTTGTTACCAGTGGGGACCTCAGGGATCTGTTCTGGGGCCCATATTGTCTAATATCTTTATCAGTGACATTGCAGAAGGCCTCGATGGTAAGGTGGGTCTTTTTGCTGATGACACAAAGATGTGTAACAGGGTTGATGTTCCTGGAGGGATACACCAAATGGAAAAGGATTTAGGAAAACTAGAGGAATGGTCGAAAATCTGGCAACTAAAATGTAATGTTGATAAGTGCAAGATAATGCACCTGGGAGGTAAATACCCAAGAGCAGAATATACAATCAGTGACACAGTCCTAACCTCAGTATCTGAGGAAAGGGGTTTAGGGGTCATTATTTCAGAAGACTTAAAGGTAGGCAGACCATGTCATAGAGCAGCAGGAGATGCTAGCAGAATGCTGGGGTGTATAGGGAGAGGCATTACCAGTAGACAGAGGGAGGCGCTCATGCCGCTCTACAGAGCACTAGTGAGACCTCATCTGGAGTATTGTGCGCAGTACTGGAGACCATATCTCCAGAAGGATAGGTAGGCAGACCATGTCATAGAGCAGCAGGAGATGCTAGCAGAATGCTGGGGTGTATAGGGAGAGGCATTACCAGTAGACAGAGGGGGCGCTCATGCTGCTCTACAGAGCACTAGTGAGACCTCATCTGGAGTATTGTGCTCAGTACTGGAGACCATATCTCCAGAAGGATAGGTAGGCAGACCATGTCATAGAGCAGCAGGAGATGCTAGCAGAATGCTGGGGTGTATAGGGAGAGGCATTACCAGTAGACAGAGGGGGGCGCTCATGCCGCTCTACAGAGCACTAGTGAGACCTCATCTGGAGTATTGTGCGCAGTACTGGAGACCATATCTCCAGAAGGATAGGTAGGCAGACCATGTCATAGAGCAGCAGGAGATGCTGGCAGAATGCTGGGGTGTATAGGGAGAGGCATTACCAGTAGACAGGCGCTCATGCCGCTCTACAGAGCACTAGTGAGACCTCATCTGGAGTATTGTGCGCAGTACTGGAGACCATATCTCCAGAAGGATAGGTAGGCAGACCATGTCATAGAGCAGCAGGAGATACTGACAGAATGCTGGGGTGTATAGGGAGAGGCATTACCAGTAGACAGGCGCTCATGCCGCGCTACAGAGCACTAGTGAGACCTCATCTGGAGTATTGTGCGCAGTACTGGAGACCATATCTCCAGAAGGATAGGTAGGCAGACCATGTCATAGAGCAGCAGGAGATGCTAGCAGAATGCTGGGGTGTATAGGGAGAGGCATTACCAGTAGACAGAGGGGGCGCTCATGCTGCTCTACAGAGCACTAGTGAGACCTCATCTGGAGTATTGTGCTCAGTACTGGAGACCATATCTCCAGAAGGATAGGTAGGCAGACCATGTCATAGAGCAGCAGGAGATGCTAGCAGAATGCTGGGGTGTATAGGGAGAGGCATTACCAGTAGACAGAGGGGGGCGCTCATGCCGCTCTACAGAGCACTAGTGAGACCTCATCTGGAGTATTGTGCGCAGTACTGGAGACCATATCTCCAGAAGGATAGGTAGGCAGACCATGTCACAGAGCAGCAGGAGATGCTAGCAGAATGCTGGGTCTATAGGGAGAGGCATTACCAGTAGACAGAGGGAGGCGCTCATGCCGCTCTACAGAGCACTAGTGAGACCTCATCTGGAGTATTGTGCGCAGTACTGGAGACCATATCTCCAGAAGGATAGGTAGGCAGACCATGTCATAGAGCAGCAGGAGATGCTAGCAGAATGCTGGGGTGTATAGGGAGAGGCATTACCAGTAGACAGAGGGGGCGCTCATGCTGCTCTACAGAGCACTAGTGAGACCTCATCTGGAGTATTGTGCTCAGTACTGGAGACCATATCTCCAGAAGGATAGGTAGGCAGACCATGTCATAGAGCAGCAGGAGATGCTAGCAGAATGCTGGGGTGTATAGGGAGAGGCATTACCAGTAGACAGAGGGGGGCGCTCATGCCGCTCTACAGAGCACTAGTGAGACCTCATCTGGAGTATTGTGCGCAGTACTGGAGACCATATCTCCAGAAGGATAGGTAGGCAGACCATGTCATAGAGCAGCAGGAGATGCTGGCAGAATGCTGGGGTGTATAGGGAGAGGCATTACCAGTAGACAGGCGCTCATGCCGCTCTACAGAGCACTAGTGAGACCTCATCTGGAGTATTGTGCGCAGTACTGGAGACCATATCTCCAGAAGGATAGGTAGGCAGACCATGTCATAGAGCAGCAGGAGATGCTGGCAGAATGCTGGGGTGTATAGGGAGAGGCATTACCAGTAGACAGGCGCTCATGCCGCGCTACAGAGCACTAGTGAGACCTCATCTGGAGTATTGTGCGCAGTACTGGAGACCATATCTCCAGAAGGATAGGTAGGCAGACCATGTCATAGAGCAGCAGGAGATGCTAGCAGAATGCTGGGGTGTATAGGGAGAGGCATTACCAGTAGACAGAGGGGGCGCTCATGCCGCTCTACAGAGCACTGGTGAGACCTCATCTGGAGTATTGTGCTCAGTACTGGAGACCATATCTCCAGAAGGATACTGATACTTTGGAGAGAGTTCAGAGAAGAGCTACTAAACTGGTCCATGGATTGCAGGATAAAACTTACCAGGAAAGATGAAAGGACCTTAACATGTAGAGCTTGGAAGAAAGACGAGACAGAGGGGAGATGAGAGAGACGGCTAAATACATAAAGGGAGTCAACAAGGGAAAAGAGGAGAGAAGATTTACATAGGGGTGCACCGAAATTCCGGCAGCCGAAAATATCGGCCGAAAATGCACCTAATCCATTTCGGCCGATATTTGTACATATCGGCAGAAAATAGCGGGGAGGGACTGGGAGGAGGAGCGGGTTGACGGTGCGTTCACTGTGCTCCGGCCCCCAGCTCCAGTAGTTATAAAAAGTGTGCAATTAATACGGATTCTATTCATGAGGCCCCCTCTACGCACATCCTACTCACAGGGCTGTTATCTTAATGCTGGCCGGCCGGGCAGACGAGCGGCAGCGTCACGACTGACGTCATGTGCCCGGCCTACTTTCTGAATGAAGGAGGCGGCGCAGGCATGTGACGTCAGTCGTGACGCTGCCGCTCGTCTGCCCGGCCGGCCAGCATTAAGATAACAGCCCTGTGAGTAGGATGTGCGTAGAGGGGGCCTCATGAATAGAATCCGTATTAATTGCACACTTTTTATAACTACTGGAGCTGGGGGCCGGAGCACAGTGAACGCACCGGCCCCCAGCTCCTCCTCCCAGCCCCTCCCCGCTATTTTCTATTAATTGTACAATGGGGGGTCTGTGGATGGCACTGTTATGGGGTGGGTGGGGGTCTGTGGATGGCACTGTTATGGGGTGGGTGGGGGTCTGTGGATGGCACTGTTATGGGGTGGGTGGGGGTCTGTGGATGGCACTGTTATGGGGTGGGTGGGGGTCTGTGGATGGCACTGTTATGGGGTGGGGGGTCTATTAAAAGTATTTGGGCAAAAAGGCAGTTTCGGTTTCGGTCAAGTGGTATCCTGAATTTTCGGTTTCGGACCAGAATTTTCATTTCAGTGCACCCCTAGATTTACAAGAAGGAAAACTGCTACAAGAGGACATAGTATTACATTAGAGGGGCAAAGGGTTAACAGTAATACCAGGAAGTATTACTTTACTGAGAGAGTAGTGGATGCAGGGAATAGCCTTCCTGCAGAAGTGGTAGCTGCAAATACAGTGGAGGAGGTTAAGCATGCATGGGATAGGCATAAGGCCATCCTCCATATAAGATAGGGCCGGGGGCTATCCATAGTATTCAGTATATTGGGCAGACTAGATGGGCCACATGGGTCTTATCTGCCGACACATTCTAGGCTTCTATGTTTTTTGCGACGTGATTACGCATTGACCACACAATGTAATGGGGGAGGGCCTGTTTGTTGAAAACTAGCGCGATGCGCGGCTCAACGCTGCTAGACACGCCAAGCGTTAACCAGGTCCCACCTACCTAAGGAGCATTATCACATGCATGCCCTCATCTAGGACAGACACGTGGGATTGGATCCTGCATCCCTTTCGAGGACTTCTTCTGGGATTCCCTCCACTCCTTGGTAGAAGTAATGGCGTTGCTGGTTTCTATGTAGGGGAGCATGGAGAGACCTTCATATGAAGATACCCAGGACCTATTGTCCTATCTTTCTCCTGTTATATGTTTGTATTTCAGGAGACATTAGCAATAATTAGATGAAACACGTTGGGAAACGTTCTAGGTTTTCTTTGCACTGTATATTTCCTTTGGGGGCACCTCTCTGGTTCTATCCTATATACCACCTTTTCAGTATATATATAGTACTACAGTGTGAGGGCTGCCCAGGGCCTTGAGATGATGAGGGCAAGGTTCCGGACGGGGCCGCTCTTTTCAGGGCGATGACTCTGTATTAGGAGGTCATTAGGGTCTCACAGCTCTACCAGGGACAGAATAGCCCCCACCCATCACGTGTTGAAGCCTCTTTATAAGGAGCGTCCGGAGAGATTTGTCGCTTGCTGCTCTCCATTCCGAGCGACACGATTGGTAAGGTTCATCTACTTTCTCACCAGCCGTTTTTCAGTTTGTTGGTTAACACATATATATGCGCAGATGGTATACATGTTTTTGGCGTTCTCGGTCTTATAATGTTTTTATTTAAGGGCATTATTATATGCTTTTTTTAGCCTTTATACATTAAGTCATGTTTTAATGATTACTGCTCCGCATTATTAGATTTAACTTTCCTTCAATGTTCAGGACCCGCACCCGTATTTCTCAATGAGGTGACGGGCGCCTCCTGTGTTTTCCTACTTTTGGGTATTCGCGGCTCACTGCTCTGCGCCGGAGAAACACTGGGGGTGCTGCCCGCGAGATGCCATGTGGGCGCTGCTGATCTCCCCGCCATGTGCTCACGCCGCCTCCTCCTTCTTTTTAGGCTTCAGACACAGGAGCCTTCACCGTTGTATTTGACAACTACGTCAAGGCAGAAGATGGCACCGGCGTGGTGCACCAGGCCCCCTACTTCGGAGCGGTATGTAGGATGATATGTCGCCTGGTGAGGGGCCCCCTGGCCTGTTGCTCCTAGTGGGCGCAGGAGCCTCCTATCATTTAGAAGCAGTCTGCTCCACGATGTGTTTCCACATATACACTGTATGGATACATGTTTATATCTACAGAGGCTTCAATAAGTATTCACACCCCTCGAACTTCCCCCATTTTTTCACGTTACATCTACAAACTTAAATGGCTTTTATGTGATCGACCGACACAAAGTCCAAGTCTTTGTGAGGTGAGAAGGAGCGGGGGGTGCATTAGTATTCAGCCCCCCGGAGCCAGTACTTTGTATTCTCACTACAGTTACAGCTGCAGGTCTTTTGGGGATGTCTCTACCAGATTTGCACATCTAGAGGGGGATATTTCTGCCCATTCTTCTTTGCAGAAGAGCTTGCACTCAGTCAGATTGAATGGAGAGCAATTTTCAGTCCTCCCCCAGATTCTCAATGGGATTCAGGTCTGGACTGTGACTGGGCCATTCTGACACATGAAGATGCTTTGATGTATACTCTTACATTGTAGCGCTGGCTGGATGTTGAGGGTGGTTGTCCTGCTGGAAGGTGAACCTCCGCTCCAGTCTCAAGTCTTCTGCAGCCTCTACCAGGTTTTCCTCCAGGATTGCCCTGTATTGAGCTCCATCCATCTTCCCATCATCTCTGACCGGCTTCCCTGTCCCTGCTGAAGATGAGCCTCCCCCCAGCATGATTCTGCCACCACTATGTCTCACGTTGGGGGTGGTGGGTTCAGGGAGATGCGCAGGGTTAGTTTTCCACCATAAATGGCATTTTGCATTTAGGCCAAAATGTTCCACCTTAGTCTCCTCTGACCAAAGCTGCTTCTTCCACATGTTTGCTGTGTCCCCTACATGACTTATGGCAAACTGCAGATGGGACTTATGGCTGCTTTCAGAAATGTCTTTCTTCTTGCCACTCTTCCATAAAGGCCAGATTTGTGGAGTCCACAACAAATAGTTGTCCTGAGGACAGATTCTCCCACCTGAGCTGTGGATCTCTGCATCTCCTCCAGAGTGACTGTGGGCCTCGCGGCTGCTTCTCTAATTGGCGTTCTCCTTGCCTGGGCTGTCAGTTTGAGTGGACGGCCATGTCTTCGTAGGTTTGCAGTTGTGCCATACGGATGATGGGTTGAACAGTGCTCCGTGAGATGTCCAAATCTTGGGATATTTTTTATATACTAGCCCTGATTTACACTTCTCAATCACTTTCTCCCTGACCTGTCTGGTGTGTTCCCTGGTTTTCATGATGCTGTTTGATCACTAATGTTCTCTAAAAAACCTCTGAGGCCTTCACAGAACATCTGGAGTTATACTGAGAAGACATTACACCCAGGTCGACTCAATGTACTAATGAGGTGACTTCTGACAGCAATTGGTCACATTGGATGTTATTTAGGGGAATCGGAGTACAGGGGGCTCAATACCAACACATCCCACACTTTCCAGATTTTTAGTAATTAAAACTTTTGAAAACTTTCTCATCTTCTGACGTCACACAAACTTGGACTTTGTGTTGGTCGATCACATAAAGTCATTATGAAATACATTTGTTTGTGGGTGTAACATTAAAAAAATGTGTAAAACTTCAAGGGGTGTGAATACTTTTTCAAGGCACTGTGGATATAAACATGTCTCCCTATGATATATTATATAAAATGTGGAAACATTCAAGAGGTATGAATATTTTATCAAGGCACTGCAGGCAGGGTCTGTGGAGGCAGCTCCACCTGTGCTGCACGGCCCACAACGTCCACCTGTGATTCACGGCTCGCCTGCCCTCCACCTGTGCTGCATGGCCCGCCCCGCCCTCCACCTGTGTTGCATGGCCCGCCCGCCCTCCACCTGTGCTGCATGGCCCGCCCCGCCCTCCACCTGTGTTGCATGGCCCGCCCGCCCTCCACCTGTGCTGCACGGCCTGCCCCGCCCGCCCTCCACCTGTGATTCACGGCTCGCCTGCCCTCCACCTGTGCTGCATGGCCCGCCCCGCCCTCCACCTGTGTTGCATGGCCCGCCCGCCCTCCACCTGTGCTGCACGGCCTGCCCGCCCGCCCTCCACCTGTGCTACACCGCCCGCCCGCCACTCTGTGCTACAACCGCCCGCCCGCCCCTCCACCTGTGCTACACCGCCCGCCCGCCCGCCACCTGTGCTCACCGCCCTTACCGCCACCTCGTGCTACACCGCCCGCCCGCACACCTGTGCTACCCCGCCCGCCCGCCCTCCACCTGTGCTACACCTGCCCGCCCGCCCTCCACCTGTGCCTACACCGCCCGCCCGCCCTCCACCT
Source organism: Bufo gargarizans (assembly GCF_014858855.1). NCBI lineage: Eukaryota > Metazoa > Chordata > Amphibia > Anura > Bufonidae > Bufo > Bufo gargarizans. The sequence continues at coordinate 168,686 of NC_058087.1, forward strand.
GTGCTACACCGCCCCGCCCGCCCTCCACCTGTGCTACACCGCCCGCCGCCCTCCACCTGTGCTACAACCGACCGCCCGCCCCCTCCACCTGTGCTACACCGCCCGCCCCTCACCCTGTGCTACACCGCCCGCGCCTCCACCTGTGCTACACCGCCCCCCCCTCCACCTGTGCTACAACCGCCCCCGCCCTCCAACCTGTGCTACACCGCCCGCCCGCCCTCACCTGTGCTACACCGCCCGCCCAGCCCTCCACCTGTGCTACACCGCCCGCCGCCCCTCCACCTGTGCTACACCGACCGCCCGCCCTCCACCTGGCTACACCGCCCGCCCCGCCCTCCACCTGTGCTACACCGCCCGCCCGCCCTCCACCTGTGCTCCCACCGCCCGCCCGCCCTCCACCTGTGCTGCACCGCCCGCCCTCCACCTGTGCTGCACGGCCCGCCCTCCCCTGCCCTGCACCGTTCGCACGGCCCGCCCTCCACCTGTGCAGCACGACCCGCCCGCCCGCCCTCCACCTGTTCAGCACGGCCCGCCCTCCCACCACCTGTGCAGCACGGCCCCGCCCCTCCACCCACCTGTGCAGCCACGGCCCCGCCGCCCTCCACCTGTGCTGCACGGCCCGCCCTCCACCTGTGCTGCACGGCCCGCCATCCACCTGTGCTGAACGGCCCGCCATCCACCTGTGCTGCACGGCCGCCCTCCACCTGTGCTGCACGGCCCGCCCTCCACCTGTGCTGCACGGCCCGCCCTCCACCTGTGCTGCACGGCCCGCCTCCACCTGTGCTGCACGGCGCCGCCCTCCACCTGTGCTGCACGGCCCGCCCTCCACCTGTGCAGCACGGCCCGCCCGCCCTCCACCTGTGCTGCACGGCCCACCCACCGCCCAGTAGCTGTAGCGGTTGTACTGTGTGTATATCATATGTCCGTGTTATGGCTGTGAAGCCCTTCGTCTTTCTCTGGTAATTCCAAGTCGTGTTGGAGATTGAAGGTGGAGTGTTGTCCACGTCTCCACCATGTGCACTGTCCACCAGTCTTCTCTTCTGCTTCTTCCCTTGCAGGACGACTACAGGGTCTGCATGGACTTTGGGATCATCCAGAAGGACTCTGTCCCGGTGTGCCCGGTCGATGCCTCTGGCTGCTTCTCTGAGGAAGTCACTGACTTTGCAGGACAATACGTCAAGGTTTGATTGTCAATTGGCCCTTTTCCATTCCTGCAGATACCCCCTCATTTCATCCCTTTAGTTGTATTTTATGGATAGCGCCCCCTGCAGAGACGATGCACATGCTGTGATTTTATACTTCTCCTTTAAAGGGGTTGTACCATCCCGGACTTTGGAGGCATATTGCTAGCTAGGATATGCCTCCTATGTCTGATAGGTGCGGGTCCAGGGTAGGGTGAGGCTACACAGACTGCTGATCTGAGCGTTCTTCACACCTGCTGTGTATTAGTAGTATTGAGATAACTGTGTTAAAGGGGTTGTCTCACCTCAGACATTGGGGGCAATTTGCTAGAATATGCCCCTAATGTCTGATAGGTGCGAGTCCCACCTATGGGACCTCCACCTATACCTACAATGGAGCCCGCAAAGTGAAGCCGGGCTCACCACGCATGTGCAGCTGCTCTCCATTCAACCCAAGTGGCATGCTCGGCTATTTTCAGAATTCCCATTGAATGGGATGCACACTTCGCATGCGAGGCCACCGCTCCATTCACTTTTATGTGGCTGATGGAAATAATGGAGCCAGTACTCAGCTATGTTCGGCGCTCCCATTAGAATGAATGACTGGAGGGAGGCTGCACATAACCGGTGCACCCTCTGGGACTTTGCTGGCTCTGTTCTAAGTATAGGTGTGGGTCCCCTAACCTGGGCGCTCTGGATAGGTTCATCCTCTGGTTTATGTAACCCTTGAGCAGAGCGGTTCACAGAGGACATATGGGTTAACAGTATAGTAAGCTCTGGCCGTCACGTGTAAGATCTGCTCCCTGCACCGTAATAAGATGTAAAGGTGGAGCTGGCCGTCACGTGTAAGATCTGCTCCCTGCACTGTAATAAGATGTAAAGGTGGAGCTGGCCGCCACGTGTAAGATCTGCTCCGTAATAAGATGTAAAGGTGCAGCTGGCCGCCGCGTGTAAGATCTGCTCCCTGCACTGTAATAAGATGTAAAGGTGGAGCTGGCCGTCACGTGTAAGATCTGCTCCGTAATAAGATGTAAAGGTGGAGCTGGCCGTCACGTGTCAGATCTGCTCCCTGCACCGTAATAAGATGTAAAGGTGGAGCTGGCCGTCACGTGTAAGATCTGCACCGTAATAAGATGTAAAGGTGGAGCTGGCCGTCACGTGTCAGATCTGCTCCGTAATAAGATGTAAAGGTGGAGCTGGCCGTCACGTGTAAGATCTGCTCCCTGCACTGTAATAAGATGTAAAGGTGGAGCTGGCCGTCACGTGTAAGATTCTCCCTGCACCGTAATAAGATGTAAAGGTGGAGCTGGCCGTCACGTGTAAGATCTGCATCCGTAATTAAGATGTAAGGTGGAGCTGGC